>NC_135569.1:9531539-9726539 GCF_964340395.1 Glandiceps talaboti | reverse complement strand
AGCACTCTTAACTGAAACTCGTCTTCTACAAGACATCGACCTCGAGTGTTATTTGCAAGCACGGAATACGTATTCTATAATTCATATGGTTAATGTCCCAAATGTCGTCGTGTTAATCCATGTTGAATACTTCCTTGTATTACTAATATACAACGGGCCTACTTACTCTATCACCCTCTATAAAAAGGTAATTACTTCCATAATTACTTTGTAACCTATTCATGATAATCACGACATCAAGTATTTTTTTTATGAGAAAAGGCCTTAAAATGAAAAAGTAGATGCTGGCTGATTTTCAATTTGTTCAATAACCTGTCAGTTATTACCTTTCTGTGAATAAGCAGTGAATGTGTATGTCTGACATTTCTTACTTCAGACATTTGGGAATTAATTAATAATCAATAACATCTATAATAACGCCATAAGATACATTGGATATAATCAATTTAAACTTGTAGGTATGTTTCCTGTAGAATTGAAGGTTGAGCAATTAAAACTTAATCATATGTTCAACATCATAAATCGTTGTGCTCCTGACTTACACAGACTTAAGTGCCCATAATATAGACATAATAATGCCCATAAATGAGAGACAGAGAGACTTGAACAAGTCTGTCGGGTTAGGGATGCTAATATATAAGCCAAGTCGTTTAACTTGTTGTTCTAACTTCACCGAATTGGAGAACTACATACCTAGACACAACTGTTTCAGCTCAAACCGAAGACTTTGAGCCGAAATATTCAGATCATACATTATATGTACAGATATAACTTTGTGTTGGTAAGATAAGGCCACGATGAAATATGCAGACAATGTAAATTACCACTGACTTTTCAGATAATCGCTCTTTAAGTTTGTCGTAATGTTCTCACAATTTTTCAGTTCCAGCCTTATTGGTTTTCTCATTTCTCCTTTCAACCAATATCAACATCACACAATTCCAATTGGTGTGAGGCATTAGCAAGTATTATATAATAGCGTTTGTAACTTTTTCATTTACGGATACTGCTTCCAATAGAATCACATTTTTACAAGGTATTCGTCAAATTTGAGTCAGTGTGATAATTCACTTACGTATAATTACGCACGCATGAATGTGTGTGTGTGTGTGTGTGTGTGTTTGTTTGTTTGTTTGTCTGTCTGTCTGTCTGTCTGTCTGTCTGTCTGTCTGTCTGTCTGTCTGTCTGTCTGTCTGTATGTGTGTGTGTGTATGTATGTATGTATGTATGTATGTATGTATGTATGTATGTATGTATGTATGTAAGTAATGCTACACATTCATTCATTCATTCATTCATTTATTCATTCATTCATTCATTCATTCATGCATGGATGTAACACTACATCATGTTTTAAGAAGACAATACAACTTGTCAATCAAAGTGTACTTACTATATATTTTTTGAAGTCTCCAAATTCAGCAGTAGAACAGTTCAGAAATATATTCTTCAGCTCAGGTTCCGCATGGCAGAGTACTTGTTGCTGTCTGCATGTTTGTATTCGAAATGAAAGCCAACACTATGATATATAGGATCATATGCCCCACAATGCAGTACGTCAAACATGTGACAATTAATTCGACCTTCAAGCGAAACCTTAAAAGGGTGTGTACAAACAACCCCGTATTAAATGGAATCTATTGAAATTGAATATCTTGGTAGAGATATGTGATTGAGCACAGGCGTCTAATTAAACCATGTCTAACATTCATATTTTACATATTGCATGTGTCAATGTGACAGTCAGTCTAATAGAGAATAGCCATACAGACAGACACATACATACATACATACATACATACATACATACATACATACATACATACATACATACATACATACATACATACGTACGTATGTACGTACGTATGTGCGTGCGTACGTATCACGTACGAACGTACGTACGTACATACAGACAGACTGACATACATACATACATACAGACAGACAGACAGACAGACAGACAGACAGACAGACAGACAGACAGACAGACAGACAGACATACATACATACATACATACATACATACATACATACATACATACATACATACATACATACATACATACATACATACATACATACATACATACATACATACATACATACATACATACATACATACATACATACATACATACATACATACATACATACATACATACATACATACATACATACATACATACATACATACATACATAGACAGACAGACAGACAGACAGATTGACAGGCAGACATGCATACGTTCGTTCGTGCGTACATGCATATAGCATTAACACAAGTGAACTTGCATGTTGATTTATAGACGCCATTGCATTTCAACCTGTTCTGGTTTATACACCATCTGGTATTACTTTGTAGTGTCTGTTGTGTATCAAATGAACATCTAGGGTTACCTAGGGTTACTGAAATCATATAAAAGTCTGCACAAACTCTCAAACCTTATTGATTTACAACACTGTTCTGCCGATACACGTCATCTAGTTAACGATTACTTTGAATGCTACCATCTTGCTTTAGATACCTCTGACTCAACTTTTCTAAGTTTCAATACACCAAGAACTTCGTGCCCATCTGCCACCAGGAAACTCAATCTCAAATACATTGTATTCAGTTTCCTTGTATGTATTATTCACCTAGTTAACATAATATATAATACAATAACAGATCATATTATAGTTGTTGTGATGTTTGTGGCGAAAATGGTTAGGTGAGGTTGTAGATCAGATTCCTTCATTGCTAAAAACGACAAAATGTCAGTGAGGATTGTACCTCTGAATTCTGAATGAAACATAAAAAGTGGTGATCAAAGAGAAAATTGATCATGTAATTCGATTAAGGTGCAATATAGTGCAACAACAGTACCATGACGAAAGAAATCATGAATGGTGCACACAAGTTAAATTACTAGTTACCTTATATCTCAAAGCACCATAGAATAGTGGTCTGGGGTTATATTTAACATGGAACCTGGCTAAAACTAACAAGTTGTTAAAAACACAGACAAGGAATAGATCTTTTATTTGTGTTTGTAACAATTAGGTAGGAATCTAATCTAAGCATTCTGCACAGCTTTGAAATTACAAACTTTATTTAAAAAAGAATAGTATAATTTTGGTTCTGAAAAACCTAGGATGTTTCCCAGATGGAAATAAGTTTCTGACTAGGTGTAACAATGTTTCCACATTAATGAATAGGAACACATGCTTCAATTTACCATACTACATGTAGTCTGAGCTAAGACCCAGTATATCTGAGAAATAAGCCATAGTTGATAACGAAGAAGAATTCGTATTAAAGGAATTTTGCATCTGTAAATAGTTCCTTTATCAACCTCCATAAAATGATTATTATAGGAAAAAGGACAGAAGGTAATCATTGATTTCTAGATATATGTTTTCATTTTGAAGAGAGGCCCTTCACACTTATGACGCTTTATGTGTTTACAACTTGCAAACAGAAAGTATCAATCATTTAATTGCATGTAACCTGATCTCGTCGTTTACTTATATTTAATTAATTTTAGATATCTGAAGTTTTCACTGGCATTGATATAGTATTGATCTGAAGTACAGGACATATAAAGTTGAATATTAAAACACTCATATTATTTTTAAAGGAGACAATACGACGTAGCTATCTTGAATATTTATCACTACTTGGTCTACTGTAGAGGAGCTCAGTGTTTATTTTGACTATAGAATATATGCTATTGTTGGTTAACGATCAATAAATCTTTAAAGATATCAGTAAATGGTTCATTAATACTACCAAATATGTTTTATTTATCTTCTCAATATGCTTGTAAACGTACAGACGTACATCCATCAATGCATACATACATACATACATACATACATACATACATACATACATACATACATACATACATACATACATACATACATACATACATATCCAACAATGCTTTTTAGCCTGGAGAATATTCGTTAAACAACTGTAAGGTATTTTATAGGATGGAATCACATTTCTGTTTCTTC
This sequence comes from Glandiceps talaboti, assembly GCF_964340395.1. NCBI lineage: Eukaryota > Metazoa > Hemichordata > Enteropneusta > Spengelidae > Glandiceps > Glandiceps talaboti. The sequence goes on along the minus strand of NC_135569.1, from coordinate 9,722,535 downwards.
CTTTGTCGACGTCAGTGGGACACCAAATTCAAGAAATTGGTGATTATGGCTCAACTCATCAAATGTTACGACGATGAATCATGCATTATCACGACTTACCTCCACCTTGGGGTTTTTAAATACCACCGGAAAACCAGTGAAGACACGCCTCGAACAAAAATTGTTCCCAGATAAATTTACTTGGAATAACACGTCTTAGTTTCTTTCCGGTAGGAAATGTTCATTCCGTCATCTAAAGGGAATGTAAAAGGGATCATCTGCATTTGCAAGACATGCGTAACCTTATTGTAAAATCTTATGTCAACTTGCTTGCAGTATCGAATATAAAGAAATGATTACCCCTAGGATAAGTTCAAAGTGTGTTTGAAATAGGGTCATTCTTGTACGGTTTTTTTTACAAACAAACTAGATGTAGTGATTCAAATGAAAATAAAAATTGACGACTACTTTCTTCATATCATGAAATTATTGGATATTGTATTGACTGTGTAACGTTCTGTTTGACGTTTATTGGTTAAAAAGTGGGGGTTTTTATTTTAAAAAGTAAGATAATTCATTTATCTGTTTCCCACACGTACCGCAGAATCTGTGGTAGACCCATTTCTGGAAGACTTCTTTGTAATAATATTTTTTCATTATAAAAGGAAAGTGTCAGCGTGAATTGATGTTTTCGATTATTATGTGACTCGAAAAACATAACCTTAAGAAATCATTTTGATTATTTGCATCAATCTAGGTAGTAATATATACGTCATATATTTATGTGAGTTTCACTTTTAAAAAGTAGGGGTGCTACACAATATTGACTTTGCTTTCTTTCATTTGCAATAACCCTTCAAAAGCCAGTCCTGTGAACTTTTAAAATGTCAACAATAATAGTATGTTTGTAGATTAACGGAAAATGAACAAAGATATAACAAGTAATGCCATATTTTGTGATTTATCTGTCATTGTATACCAGGGGCGATAGTATTCTAATATTTCCACTTAGCGTAAGTGTTAATTTGTAATTAATTGTTTAATATACTACTGTACAGAACTAGCTTTCTTTTTCGTTTCCTTGTCACAGTTCTTACTTATTTCTTGTTTAAAAAAAATAATTTAGTTGTTTTACTTGTTCACATTTTGTGAAATATTGCATTGTGCATGCATGGTGCACGTGTATTGTGTGTGTATGTATGTATGTATGTATGTATGTATGTATGTATGTGTGTGTGTGTGTGTGTGTGTGTGTGTGTGTGTGTGTGTGTGTGTTTGTTTCAATTTAATTAAACTAAAGTACATTTTGACAACACTAGCCATACAAAGCTGAGACCAAAAACCTCCTAATATTCTTGTTTCTCATAATTCCTCGCCCTAGTGTACGGCAGACCTTGACTAAACTAGACTGATGTATAACTGTGTGCATACATCATTGACTTAAAGTTCTTCTACATTAAACATTCAAACACTCATGTTATATTCAAAGGATCGATATAGACAATACGACGTAGCAGTCATAAATATTCACAAAACAGACACTCAGTATTGAAGTTAACTAGAGCAAATGCATGCTGGATTGATAAAATGACTTTTCTAAGTAGTAAGCAAAAAAAGACAGCCTCGCCTTTGTTGCTCTTTGAAACTCGCAATCGCCCTGATAACTTTTAGTATGTTGCTGTAGATTAGGAAATTGAATACTCATATACATGAATAGAGGAAAAACATAATGATCCCCTTACGAATATATGCGCTTCATACAAATGTATTATTAATTCAAATTGATTTTATAACTGCATTCACTATTGACTTTAACACAAGAGCTTGTTTCAAGGCTAGGTAGGAATCGGGTCAATGCACAAATAGAGTTTACACTATTAATATTTTAGACTTGAGTGATAAATATGCATTGATGTATTCATTAAACCTGGTGCCAAATTCTTATCAAATTTGTTCTAAAAATTGTGTTCTTCCATTTGCAAGTTGGAATATTACTATTTAAACTTTTCGAAAGGAGAATGAGTGTTTGGTTGTGGTTACTGTGTATGGTATCAGCGTTTTACCAAACCTATTCTAAAAATTGTGTTTTGCCATTTTGTCAATTAGAATATAAATAGTTTAACCTTAGCCGTGAGTATATATGTTGTATTCAGTATGTCTGGTGTGAATGTCGTATACAAATTCTTCTAGAAATAGTGTTTTGCATTTGTTCTAAAAAATTGTGTTAAATTCCAACATGGAGAATGGAATAATTCTCGTGAATATGAGACGTTGGAAGATGCTGCCAAACAATTTTAGGAAAGTCATCATGTTGTCCTAATTTCCTGTTCCCGCCATTTTTCCTTGATTTTTTTTTCGCGGTCCAGTAAACTATGCAGCATTTGAAGATCTTTGAATAACAACCCATACTTTCCACCAAAATCTCCTCACATGCTACTTGATAGGTTTATTTCTGGTACGTTCACTGTGAACTGTAGTGGTACCTTAGGGTATACTAAAGGTAAGCAGGAACCATATGTCCTTCATCTAACCTCTTTATTATAGCTTGTAGCAAAAACATATGCAACCAACTTATGACGTCAAGAGTACGCACTCTCATAACACACATAATAATGTAATCCCGTGTGACCGTCAGACAAGCAATTGCTGTTGTGAAGCACGGCTAGGTAAGATCGATATGATAAAAACAAACATGTTTTAATATTTCAGATGGTAGATTTCCCAATGGACAATTTCAGAACAGAAATTTATTATTTTAGTCATATCAATATTAGAGTATACGAACAATATTTTTTAATCATGATAATATGATTAGATTAGACAGCACGAGTAACTGCTGTTGGCGTACCCTGACCCTCTCTCAAAACAAACCGACTGTTACGTCATGAAACCCACTCTAACGTCATTGATATCTGGAACAGTGTAAACATGCCATAGAAAATCAAGTAGACATCATTTCTCATTACTTTCTTGGTTCAGCGTCGATAATTACGAATGACCTAAGGGGCATTGTCACTATAAGTCGGAGACGAGTAGTGACAACCCCTCTAGGTTACGAGTATGAGAGTGCCAAGTATTTAACCATTTTATTAGACATCAGAACTACTTCAGTTCCAATAATTCTTATTTTTATTTTGCAAAATCCAGACATTTCAATTCTAAGATATATCCTCCAAATATTGAATATCCTCCTTGGGCTTCAACCCCCCCCCCCCCCTCCTCCCGAGATCGATGACTCATATCCGTAAATGTGCTTTGTGCGAGACGTGCATCTTCTTAAAGAATGATCGAACGTTATACCGTATAATATACATTTTAGTATACTGTATACTGTATACTAGACGAGTATACCAACTAAAGTACTGCACTGTAAACACATAGCAGAGGAGTATGGATAGAAACTGATCTATTGGTTACTACATGTCAGTCAGTCAGACATACATACATACATACATACATACATACATACATACATACATACATACATACATACATACATACATACATACATACATACACACACAGACAGACAGACAGACAGACAGACCAGATAGATAGAGATAGATAGATAGATAGATAGATAGATAGATAGATAGATAGATAGATAGATAGATAGATAGATAGATAGATAGATAGATAGATAGATAGATAGATAGATAGATAGATAGATAGATAGATAGATAGATAGATAGATAGATAGATAGAGGGAATACTGATAATAATTTCTACAAATGATAATAAAAAGTTGAGCACTGACAGAAATACCATCCCAGTATATCAAACCTGTTTTAATCCCACGTGTACTATCAATCCGATCTCACGTTTTATGTCTGTCCTGTGGTCTATTCGTGGATTTGAAAATAGAGTTGGAGGAAAACATTTTTATCATTATATCATTGTTACACAGGGGATTGTTGATTACTCGAGAGACCCAGGAGAAGAAAAACCCTTATATCACATATATAGTTAACATATCGTTAAACTTTAATTTGAGACTAATAAAATCCTAGAGTGAAACGATTTTACAGGCTTAGTATTGATAAATCCGCCATTATGTCTATACACAAGTCTGCATTTATTTTATAGTGCCGCAATGCGACATTCACGCGGTCAAAAGGGTTCACAAGGGTGAAATAATAAAAACATTTTATAGGTGTATTACAGAAGATAAGAGTGGGAACTTGTTTTCTCATGTCCTGGTAGTTTGAGAATGTGAGACAACAAGTATGGGATTGATTTGATCCCATACTCTCTAAGAATAAGTGAGTTAAATTTTATTTTCAAATTTACCAGAGTAAAGAGAACACAAGAAAAGTAATCCCACGCACCAATAGTGTAGGATGGACTATTTCACAGATATTAGGGAATTTTGCCCCCCCCCCCCCCATCTCAGCTCATTGAGGATGTGAGAGTTCATTCCTGTATATTGTCCTTGCTTTGGTTTCTTTTGTTTACTAGAACAATGCAGTCATCATATTCATAGTCACGATCCAACACTCCGAAACCCTAGCAAGTAACCAAGGACGATCATCAAGACTTTGTTTTCTGAAAACGTGATTTACCAAAGAAAGGTTATTTTCCAGGAGTGAGCTCTTGCAAATGAACCAATCCAATATTGTGGTCAACACATGGGATGGGTTTATAAGGTGATAGCTACACAAAGTAACGTTATTGTCAACAAACAAAATGCGCTTCATTCGGACATGCGTATCAAACGACCACTGAACTTTGATAATCAACCAACCGCCTACTTGCAATTTTTTGCTATGATTATCAGCCAATCATATATTTGAATGGTATAATAATCAGCCAATCACCTATTTGATTGGTATAATAATCAACCAATCAGCTATCTTATTGCTATGATAATCAGCCAATCACCTATTTGATTGCTGTAATAATCAACCAATCAGCTATCTTATTGCTATGATAATCAGCCAGTCACCTATTTGATTTCTATAGTAATCAGCCAGACACCTATTTGATTTCTATAGTAATCAGCCAGTTACCTATTTGATTGCTGTAATAATTAGCCAGTCACCTACGTGATTGCTGTAATAATTACCCAGTCACCTGCTTGATTGCTGTAATAATTAGCCAGTCACCTACTTGATTTCTATAATAATCAGCCAGTCACCTATTTGATTGCTATAATAATCAGCCAGTCACCTATTCCATTGCTATAGTAATCATCCAATCACATTTTATTGCTATATTTAATACAGTGGACAGTACTTGTTGAAAATACTCTAAAGAAGGGGATTTACAGTCAACAACCTACAGCCACGCAATGTTATAGACAGAAGTAGCTTAACATGGTTTAAAATTCCATTCAAAGAAAGCAAGAATTATTGTACACTGCTTTCGTGTACTGTAAGAGTGGATTATCAAAAGTCAATAGTATGATGTGATGTGCCACAGACAAGAAACTGTGGGTGTGCAAAGCTAGTCTGAGATCTGATGCAAGCCGTTTTTGTGCTCACTTTAACGCTAATAACATTATGTATATGGCTCTCGAAAGATCTGTTATGATAATCAGTTTATCTTATCAGTGTTAAAGATTACTTGGAGTTGACTAGGTGTTTCACCCATATGGACATGATGTTGTAAACACGAGGACAGACACAGTTCAACTCCAGACTAACAATAACAGAGATACAACAAGCACAGCAGAATACAGCATTGCTATTCTTTCACAGTGTAGTAGAAACAGGCTTCTGCTGAAAACATTACACATGGACTTGATGATTTGAATTGCTTCAATAGGGAACTTGCAATCCAGACTGAGCATGCTCACACGCAAAGGACTATGGAATTATCTGTGGTTATCGTAATACCTAATCTGGAGCTACCGTTAAATTAAACCTCATACAATGGTCAGGGTAACTGAATTGATCATTTGTGGTTACAAACAATATAGCAATATTGTTTAGAATACTAATTGGTTAGTATTTATCATCACATTACCCATGATGCAACATTCAATATGGCGGGTTTGCAAGTTCCCTATTGTTGACTTTCAAACTGATAATCAACATGATAACTTGACAACTCCTACATCCCAACTGTGCTCGACATATCTATACTTGTTTCTGTTGCATTTGAAACTGTGAGTAAGTGTAAAATATATTAAGTCACATGAGTGAAACACCAAGGCAACATCATTTCTACTGTATTCCAAACTCCACACTCCGAAGTGGTTCACAGTCCTCCCAGTGCGCAACTGAATTGTAGTAAATTGTATGTGATTTGGCGAACGAAAATACTATGCAGGCATAAGGGTGTCAATACTTAAGTTTTTGTTTCTCATGGTAACACCTTAAAAATAATGATGGGTCTGTTGGTTAAATATGTTTAAAACATGTAATTGTATGTGTACATGTTGGTGGTACTTTCTTACCCATTCTTTAACAGTCCGAATGACTTAGAAGAGACAATTAAAGTCAGAAGGAGACTTTGAACCATTTGTTTAAGGTTAAATTTCAGCAATAAAAAATCACTTCCGCTGAGATACGTGCTTGTGTGGTCGCTGTGATATTGCTTAATCCGGCTATAGAGGGCGTCATTTTTATTGTTTCTCCAGATTGAAGAAATAAATATAGGGTCCATGAGGTCGGTTGGGTCGTGAAAAACGTAGAATTACTACCGTCTTAATGGGCAAGCAGGCAAGAGGCACGTCGTAAGAACTTTAATTACTTGTTTACACTTTGCCTTTAGATTTTGCTTCATGTCAAAGTTAATGAACTGTTAATAAATTGTTAAGAAACCTTAACAAGGATAAGATGATGTAAGTTATTACTGCTATTGCTAAAGGCATTGGAACGGATAAGCTTACATGCAATATGACAAAATCTATCACTCTTTTTGTAGTCATATGTGCATAATATGGTTAGATAACGACAATTTACATATGGAAGGATGTTTATCTCGAAGGAAAACACATTACAGATTGGAGTAGTTACAAAATAATTGCGGGATGTCTTTCTAGATGTCGTTTTATTGCCTTCATTATCTTATTTTATACGTTCACGACCTTGCCTTCGGTTTACTATCAATATGGCGATTGTCTGAGAGATGACATTTGTAAACGATGTAGTGAGACAGTTGTTGGCGATGCACGACATGATATGCATGGGTACTAACTACATGATTACAATCAACCATGTAGAATAAGAGGAAACTCATAAATGACTTCTCTGCAGAAGAAAACAAACGGAGTGTATTTTATGACAACAAAAAGAGACCTTTTCACCTTTTAGACCGAATTTGATATTACTCTCAGGAATAGTAAACATTTGATATTACCGGTACTCTCAGGAATAGTGTACCTGAAGAGAGACACCTGCTGTACATTTGATATATATATATATATATATATATATATATATATATATATATATATATATATATATAATTTCATTCTTCTTTCGCCAAGTAGAGTGCTCGATCACCTTGGAGAGCTATCATACATAAAAATGAAAGAAGACGAGTCTGATATTACATTGTGGATTTACACTACGGACCGTTTCACCAGAAGGATCGTCAGCTGACGTTTTTACCTTAAGGAGTAATACAGAAATTAATTGGCAGAAATTTAATTTGAAATGTTCTGTAAAATATTTGCCATTTAGTTTAAAGATATTGCGGATTTATTAATTGACATCAACCCTACAATGTTTGTTTGCAAAATTTCGTAATGTGAAATTTAGGATTCCGGTTCCTATGATTCACATTATAACAAGCTTACGTCATCACTTGGAGCAATTTTGTTTCTGCTAAATATCAAAGTATCACGTGTAGATAGAGAATCTCTCCTCTATCGTTCGTTTAGTATCTTAATTAGTTCTACATCTTGCAGCTTCTTAACTGTAATGACTCAGGAAATATTACATTAAAATGGGGGGGGGGGGTTACTGTTTAAAATGCACCCCGATATTAAATAAATGCCAAAGTTAAAAACTGTCTTGTATGCTGTAAGGAAAGATATGCTAACCGGTACGATTGCCTTCTAGGACTTCATATTAATAAGACTTGCGCGCAAAGAAAATGACAAATAAAAAAGAAAATGGCACAAAAAGGGTTTGGTTGAATTTAAAAGTCGGATAGCAGAAGGTTTTAGGAAAGTAATTGCGACAAACAACTATTCAAGTTATCGAACCTAACATAGAAGAAAGCAGAGTGTACTCACTGCTCACATGAAGATAGCTACATATATACATGCAGACGTGAGAAATATTACGGTAACGAGAGTTAGGTTGTTAACGTTGATGTGTTCCAAGGTGTCATTAGGAACAAATAGCCTGGTATATGTTAGCTTAGCCTAACAGAAACGCCGCAATAAACGCTCCATATGAAGCGTGTTCGATTTTCAATAAACTGAGGGGAAATTAGCAATAAGGCCCGTCAAAACGAGAAGATAAAAACTCGCCAGCACTTAAAAATTTCGTTGATAGGTGTCACGGTAGATTCAACAGACTACAAGATAATTGCATCTGCTTGAAGTAGTAATGTAAACGATATACCCACAGAACTATGTATTGATAATATTTGAAGCTGAAGTTAATAAAAACTATTTTCTGAAAAGGTAGTTTCTCGCATTGTAAGGAATATGTTCATGAATTTCAAAACGTAAACACATCGATATTACTCGGAATTTATAGTAAATAGCTATATGATTACTAACTAGGTGACAATTTATCGCTCGTTTAGCTTTAGACGTTGTGCCAAGATAAACGAACCAAGTATTACTTATCAGCAAAAGAGTGGCAATAAAGGTAGCTGGAAGCAACAGTACGTGTACATGGATAAAGGTTCAATGTCGGAGAACGTAAACAACAGTTCTCATACCATGTACTGTAGTCGTATATTTTGGCGCTGGATTTATTTTAGCTGAATAGGCGCAAAAGCTTTTTTGGGGCGGAGATAAATCCCCGCTAAACATACTTTACGAGTTGTCATATTTCTATATTCAACGGTGTCAACAATAGTTGCACTGAATGCAGCATATTGACCGGATGAGTATGTATATACATATTTATCTAATCTTCCACAGAGTGTGTAGATATGTAAATAATGTAAATATGCATACTGTAAGTACCAAAGTTTTAACCACTATGCATCTGGGGTAAGCGAGACTCTCAGTCTTGTTCACTCCATGATATCGATAGATGGCGCTGTTTATTATGATCACAAAAAACGCCACTTTCACGTATCTCACGTTAATTCGATGTGTAGTATTATACTAAAAATATCTTCTTAATCCTCTAGGCTTAATAGATTAATCCTCACAATCAATAGGACCCATATGTCCTGAAAAGGAAGCAGATTACAAATCCCGGATTAAAATATATATATGCAATGGTATAAAAAAAAAACAGTTTAAAAGTACAATTGAGATTCCAAATTATTTTATAGAATTCTTTTTAAATGTTGACAGTGACGATGAAGTGGGACAGATTTTTTGCTATTCTCTTACTAATAGAAATTTACTTGTCTACTCTCACTATATACTAGCCATTACTAATGTTTTTTTTCTCGGTGGGAGAGCCCCCTAGGGGGTGTATCTTATCCACGACATTAAGAAGACAAATTGTGTAGAAATGAATATTACTCTCCCAATACAAGGAAAAGACAGTGTCAGAACACATATTATACTCAGAATCAAGGTTTAAAATATGCTGATATTATGAATACAGTAATAATAGATAAGGTATTAATTATAAAATGGGAAGAGAATATTACTGGTTCATGGTAATTGATGTAATGTTACCATGGTTACACAAAACGCTCTCTGTTGATCGTTATCGGTCACGTAAATTGTGAGAGAAACCATATTTGAGATGACGATTTGGGGTAACTGCATTGAAGTGTCCCCCAAAAACATATACCGAGTTTGTACCCCTTTAAAAGTTATTAATCGACCACCTATTACACCAATCAGTGGTTCATATTAAGAGAAAAAAGTATTTAATACATACCGTGTTTGTTTTTGGCTTGTTCACACAACATTGCATATCTCCCATTGTGTTTAATAGTGTCAAAAGCTCGATCATACCATTGCAGTAGACTGCTATCCTTACGTGTTATAAAATGTACCCCATTTGCACATGGAAGTACTTGACCAATTATTTCAACGTCATCAGGTGTTCCACCAAACATTTGATATTCACGTTCATTCTTTGATTTTGATTTATAACCGCTTGTCACAAATGTAAAGCCTGCAGTAATCTTTCAAAAAAGAATAGGAACAACAGGGAGTAAAGAAAATGTGTAATAGTGACTAATACGTACAAATATGGTATCATTAATTTGTCATTTCAATAAAATACTGAATCAACACATGATTCCGAGCAATGTTTCGAAAATCTCCACAGAAGAAAAAGTATATAAGGACCAGTACCCAGCTTCCATATGGCAAAGTTCTGAGAGATTGTAAGAACTGTGACTTTTTTAATGAAATTGGTGGCTGAGGTGCATTCTGCCTTTAATATATTATGATATACTCAGAGAGTGTTTCCTTATGGTTTAGAACAATTAAAGTGACATAACCTGAATTTATAAACTCAACTGAAAATACTATATAAAATCTTGATTAAACTGTTCTAGTATAAAATCAATGTCTATGACATAATTGCCGCCTTGTATTGTTAAAACAATTGATTGTATAGTATATATTCCTCGATATTTTTACTAGGTATGAAAAATGATATCATTGTATCATTTATATGTTATATCTTAATACCAGGTTTGAGTTTAGTCAATTGTAAGCGATGGTTAAATATGCTTCAATAAGTACTAGAACACTACGAGTGACTTTTAAATAGCACCGAACAACGAATGTTTTCCCTCGGTACTCCAATTTCCGCTTGCTGTAATAGTGGCACAATTTGCACAGGTGGCGACTGTATTTGAACTTCCGAATTTAGTTCGGATTACCACTGCACAATATTTATTATTATTATAATATATAAATGCAATATTCATTCCAATTGCTTTCCATGGCAAATCTAGCACGAGTAAACCAATTTTTATTTAATATTGGTGATTTACTCTGGAAATTACATTGACAAGAGAGTTTTATGTTGCGAACCATCACTTATCCCGTTACCCCTGCCATATATATAGCTCTTCCAAATTTACGTCGACTGCCAGCCTTTGATCAGCTGTTGGTTGTGTTAGGGTTTAGTTGTGTAACTTTCTGCAGAAAGGACGCCAGTGTTCTCTGTGTACCTATTGAAAAGCTCATAAATAAACCTTCCAACCCAATATTGTTGCGTCACTATATAACCATCAGCGACGTCAGTGACAATAGACCTGCGCCTAGATGGCGTGATTTTAACAAAAACCTACTACATTGTGCAAATCCGACGTGTATAGGCATTATAGTGTGGTGTCGCAAAAGGATAAGTAATTATGTTGTACTGTCCTATATATGTAAAATTGATTTTGTCGCATGGGTCCCTTGTCTATTTTTAAATATCTATTATTGATCTTACATCTATTAAAGATTTAAATCTATGATAAACATTATCGCTATGTCTAGAAAGTGCGTAGCAAATTCGTCGAATTTACCGATAACAGTTCCCAATGAAGAACGTTTTTTTGAAAACCGAAGTTGACAGGCAGATCATGTAGGGCTGATTACATATGCTAATTAGCATGATACATATTCAATTTTTATGCAAATAAAGAGTACAAGTGCAAACGAGGCCGAGGAAACACTCACTGCATACCCTGCTGCATACTGAGACGACTGGAAGAAGTTGTTATCGTTAAACTTTAACCATGGATCCACTATGGGGATATTTTTCTGCTGTCGCTGGAGCGGTAAGTAAAATGACATCCCCGTGTACACATCACAGCTCATGCCACAGCGTATTATTGCAGGGCCCGCGCGGAAGCTGCCTCGCTAGCGATATACGCGATAGCGGGTGAGCATCTACGAAGCAAGGGTGTTGTCGCGAGACTGTGTACAAAACTTCCGGGTCGTCCAGTCCAATGCCGTAGTGTAGTCACGTCGCGAAGTCTGTGTCCCGATACATGTATCGCACGGTCTGTATCACGTCGTCCCTCCATAGAGATAATTTTCCATTGAGTGACGTGTTACGAGCCACTCGCTTGCCCTGTCCGAATTCGTTAGAACTGTTGACTCAATGGATCTAGACGGTGTGTTAAAAATATAATTATAATCACAGACGAATAGAACGCATATTTTTTAAGTGTTTGTATAACATTTGACATTTATATTTTGATGTAACATATGACATTTTGTCTGGACGCCATTTTTTAGAGCGTTCACCATTGACCCTGAGGTCAGTGACCCCAATTAATTAATCCCAATATTCGGACTGGTGATATTAAAGTGGACGTATGCCTGTATGTATAATAGTATATTTTAATTTGACAGAAATGGTCAAACATTGCACACAAGACAGATAAACAGTAAATATCATAACCAATTATTAAATATAATAATACAATATTCAAAATGTTATAGTTGTAAACATTTCTGTAATAAACTCACACTAGTCTAGTTCCTGACGACCGTATTCTAATTTTACACTATGTTATCTTCACACATGTCTAGTCAATGTCGTTATTCTAGGCGTTTAATGTGGTTTGACCGGAGTGCAAAGGGCGGGGCATGTAATTAGTAATCCATCACAAATTGACCGGCTGTTGTCATCAATCTTTAATGTTCATTGTACAGCTGGACTGATATGAATATGCAAATGTCCAACCGAACTCCACTTCAAGTCTGCTTGAAGATAACTAGTGTAAAATTGGAATATGGTCTTCAGGAACTAGACTAACTCTCACAAGCTGTTAACAGTAAACCCATCACCGGTTTTTGAACTGGCATTCTTTTTATAACGATATTAAATTCATATCCAGGGCTTGAGATTGGAAGAACAGTTTTATGTTGTCTTCTTAAGTTGATATGTCAGTTTCCACATCCACTATTTCATGCAAGACTTCACAATTTTCGCGATTTTATTATTTTTTTCTCAAATATGTAAAAAGAAATTGGGGGTTGGCAGTGAAAAACTAGCTGGGGTTGGGTCAGTCGGGTAACTGGAACCACACCATTTTTTTCATTAGGCATAGTGCACAGTCTTATCTATGGAGGTATATTTATCGTGTATCTTACTTTTTGAATGGATAAATCATATATGGAGAGTGTGCTTGTGTAGCGCAGTGCAATGCGTAATTACAAATTTTCTCTGGAACCAGAAAGATACTTGCTTTCAATCAAATATCGAGCATATGCAAATGCTTGCTAGGTTTTATTGTTCTTCACATTGTCTGCACACATAGACAGACAGACAATACATGACATTGAAAGAAACCAGAGAAGATGTTTATTGTGAGACTCAAATGAAGTTGAAGCTATTATTTTTTATGTTTATTTTTCAATAACCATAGGGAAAAATATATCTCTAGATTTTACTGTGATCCTCCGTCTGTACAGAACTTTGTCGATTTACTTTCTTCTAACAATGTCCTCTAACAATGTCCTCTAACAATGTCCTCTAACAACGTAGAGACACTATAACATCTCACAGTGGATCTATTTCATGCCATTTGACTATGAAAAGAAGTTACCAGTGTTATGTAAGACTGACTAACAGTTTCATTGCCCTTTATAGTACTACTTGATCTATTATATCTTTGGGTCCGGATGGCCTCCAAATACGGAATAAATAAACCTACTATCTTAATGCAGAACTGAAAATTAGAAAGTTGAATGCCCAACATGACAAAAAAGAGAAGTGGATAATAGGAATGAGTGAAACAGTTCAAATCAATAAATTCAGTCCTGATGTTTTGAATCAATATGCTTCCTCATAGGATATCAAGGCAAGATATAGTAGGTCATCACCTGACTGGATATTTGATTTATTGATTTGATTTATTGATTTCACCAGGAAAAAAAAGATACATAACAAATAAATTAACAAAATATATAAATTAAATTAAGTCAAAGAATATTGAATCAAATACATCAGTAATTACATGGACCTGGTGGAGGTCGTAGAAATAGTTCTACAGAACTAGTCTAGCCCACAACCCTTACAGAAAGAGTTAAGTTGAAAATACTGGGTGAAACTCGGGTAGCGGAAAAATAAACAAAATGTGATAAGAATAATTTTCAAAATATTGCTTTGTATGAACGAATGAATAGGATTTACAACAACAACAACAACAACAACAACAACAAAAACAGCAAGATAAACATACATACATACATACATACATACATACATACATACATACATACATACATACATACATACATTGAAGTACCTATTACTTAGTCTATCAGCTAGCCCTTGGATGTTCTTCCGATAAAATACGACACACAGCCGAACAACGCTATTGAGGATGGAACATCCGAGGTCTAGCTAATGTCATCAGGATATAAATAACTGCCAATCAGAGAACCGTATTAGCGACCAGCACAAACAGAGGACAATAGCTAAATTTTCATGCACATTCATCTTAAGGAGGGGCTTGTAAAAATAACCACCAATGCGTTAACTAAAATGTGTGAATGACAACGTCTACACACTCATCAAACACAATTACCATAAACTGATAAGACATAGTAATGACGTAATTGTGTTTGTCAACACCTGCATGCAGAGATTGAATATATTAAAGTATATATATGCATATATGGCCCAACCCACCGCTTATCGTAATCTCAATGGAATGTCCGGTCTGAAAATGACATTCGCTAGACTGTTTGGGCAAGCCCTCACATGCGAACTTCGTTCGCTTATACTTATAGCATCGAAAGAAAGCCCAAACATCTAGCAGCAAGACTACCTATTATTAAGTACTTATATCTACAAGGCAGCATAGTATGTACAAACAGAACCAGTTATAGACAAATTAATTGGATTACTAGCATTTGGCACCAGCATGCTAAAAGCAGGAGACATCTGGTTTGATAGGAATGGTTTTTACAGTTCTAAGCCTCTTGAAATAGCAGTTAGATTTAGAATGTTATGCAATAGAACGATTACTGCAAGTTCTTAGATCTGAGTTCTTAAGGACTAAAAAAGAGGAAGTCTGTGTGTGTTGTTTAATCAAAATAGGAATCTGTTCAATTATTCATTGTAATCGATGAATATATGAATGGGACAAATATAAAAAGGAATAGTTCATGATATGGTAATTCACACACAACCACGTTGGCAAGACTAATACATGTACCTACCGTCAATAAGATGAATTAAAAGGGGTGGCGCCAAAGAACTGAAGCTTTCGGGGGAGTTTAGGAAGTGTGAGGGACTGATGTGCTGTTAAAGGTCCATGCAAGGGGTATTGTCAAAATTCTTCATTGTGGAAAAAAATGCTACAGAACGTACTTTTCATAATTGACATTATTTCCAGCTAAGCTTACCTTTTGTGTATTTTGATATTTACTGGGTCATTGTATCATTATTTTGATATCATTCTTGAATTTTTTAACCCTTTTACAAAAATGCTCACATCCCTCAACAATTCATAGTGATAAGGCCAAAAAAATATAGTTTCTGGTTAGCACGCACATCACTTAAATACCCCACGTCAGTCTGTGTGTGCGTGTGTGTGTGTGTGTGTGTGTGTGTGTGTGTGTGTGTGTGTGTGTGTGTGTGTGTGTTTGTCCAGCCCATGCAGTCTACAGATCCATGGGGAAACACAAAAATAACCCTCCCTACTTCAGTGAAGACAACTGTAGAGCCAATCATGAACAAGCAAATGACATCTGCCCCACATACATGTACACACTTGCTCTAAAGTACTAAATAAAAAGAACAGTAACTGCCATAAATAGTAGACTGAGTGATAGGTTGTTGAGAATTGAAAAAAAAAATCGTGTCGTCGCACCATTTTAGACAAACTGTCCTGACCAGAAACAATTCTTTTTTCTTTTTTTTGAGACCAAGGACCTTTAATTACTCTGATTTTCCTTGGCCAAATGAAGACATATAGTTGGAATATCTACTTACCATGATGTATGGAATGTGTTTTCATGTGTATTGTTCAATAAATACTGTATATTCTGTGTTGATACAGGATGGTCAAATAGATGCCAAGGAGCTACAAAACTGTCTTACCCAGTCAGGAATCGCTGGAACTTATCAACGTAAGTATGAAAAGTGTTTGTATATATTGCATTTCTAGAGTCGTCTCAAGTTTATACAATAATATGAAAAGCCATATTCCAGTTTGAAGTTCCAGCCATTTCTCAGATAAGGAGTCATCAATTAAATGCTTTGTTTGCCGTCCTTGAATTTCCCTAAAACCTACCAGGCAGACAGACAAAAAAACCAAACACAGACAAAAAACACAACGGCGAGCATCTCATGTAAAATTAACTTTTCTGTTGATTAATCTACATAACTACACTGGTGAAATATAAATGTCGATTGTCCAAAGTTTGAAAGCCTTAAACAACTATTTAGGTGTGTGTAGTTATTCTGAAGGTATTTGGACGGTCTTTCCGTTTAGAATTGTATAAAATATAGCCTTGTGTGGACATTTTAAGCAAAACAAAATGTTTTTTTTTGCTAACTCTGCCAACAAACCTACTCGCACGTGGACGACAAACAAATGATTTAATTGAGGGCCCCTAAGCATAACTTAAAGAGGATTACCAGATTTGGCTGAGGGCTAAAATCTTTGTTGGTTGCATCAAGCAGTGAATGATATGTTTGTGAAAGAACTTTGTGTTTTCTTAACCCCTTCAATACTGAAAACATTCCCGCCAAAATTGCTTGGACAAAATTCTTGTTTTATGTAAGTTTTTGGCATATATCAACTTCATTTTAGACTGGAATTAAAGAAATGTTACTTCCTAATAAAGTAATATTATTGTAATTATGAAAATATTCATATAAATTGGGTCCCCATATTATTTAAAACTCGTCTCTAGTCATGAAAGGGTTAAAAGACATTACAGAAGTGATTATGCATGCTGTCATTACTTGTAGTTGCTTACAAAATACAACTGCCAACATCAGAGCGTGGACGAACAGAAGTTGTTACAAACAGGGAAAGTAAAATGAATTTGATCAATAACACTTGGCTCAGCATGTTGGAACAGCTGAAGTTTGTATTACATTTCATGGTTTGAGAAGAACAGATGTATGGCCACTTTATGTGCGCATGAAATGTCAGGGGAGCTGGAAATTTGTTTGTGAACTGTGAACTATTATGTGAAGTGTCATAAAACTGTTCTTATCAAATGATGGAATGTAATAAAAGTCTCTGTACTTCGAACATGCTGTGCCTAATGTTATTAAACCAATTCAATTGTTTACTTTCCCTGTTTGTAACAGGTTCCATTTGTCCATGGTCTGATGTCAGCAGTTGTAGTATTGTGGAATTATAACATATAGAATGAGTATTATTATTAACTTCATGTCTGCTCTCTTTGTGTTATGATATATTCACTAATCCGGCCCTCACTTCCTGCCACCAAATGACTTGCAAACAGCACACCTAGTGGCCAAATTAAGACATCTTTTATCTTTCCTCTAACCATGATATGGCATATTGATATGATATGTTTGATATATTCAGAATTTTCTGTCTTTTTGTGGTTTCAGAATTCAGTCTGGAAACGAGCCGTATTATGATAACGATGCTGGACGTATCCTTATATTATGAAAAAAATCCCCAAAAAAACCTTACAGCAAACTAGCAATTAAGTGGAAATTCAAACAGAAACCACAATGACACCATTTATTGCCATTAGAGGCAGAGCAGAATTGGTAATGAATATTTTGCCCCAAGGGGTGAGCCTGGAGGTTGAGGGGAGGGGGGGGGGGGGGGGAGGTATGGGAATGAATTCCTTTATGCTCTCCATTCATCTGTCCTTGTACCAATAAATGCCTGTTTACACTTACCTCTGGTGTGTACAATCCTTTCCCTTTGAAATCTATATATTATTTCATCTTTTAAACTTGGTACAAAGATGAAATAATATGTTCTGTCACTCATTTTTGTGACTTTATCAAATTTAAACCAAGTGAAGGCCATATTTGTCTCAAATCTGCATATATGATACCAAATACAGGGCATACATATATTATTGCTGCTCTCACTCACTTTTGGCTTAACCATACTTATACCATACACGGGCCAAGTTGAACAAAATATATGGAATATATACACTGGTTGTTCTACGTCACGACAACATGTGTCTATGTTATGACAATGTGTGTCTATGTCACTGGTTCTGCTGTGTTCAAAATATGCGTCAAAACGTTCAAAATTGCCATTACTTTCCCTGATTTTTCTTTGATATTACTGGCTCTAGTATAATGAGTAATATTCTGCAATACTTTTCTCAGAAAATACTCATGACCTAAGGGTTGTCACTACTCGTCTAGCAACTCATAGTGACAAAGACCACTTTAGGTCACTCTTATTTTCCTTGGCTGAACGAAGAAAAATATTGGGGAATAACATCTAATTAAACTCATCTTTGATGTACATTGTGGGGGAGAGGAAATACAATGGGTTCTCATAGTACTATGTAAACTTTTGCAGAAGTGATTATACATTGTAGCTTGTTCAGCAATACATCTACATGTACACACATACTCTTAGATCTTATACCCCAATATTTTTCTTCGTTCAGCCAAGGAAAATACAAGTGACCTAAGGGGCTTTGTCATTACTTGTCTGTCAACTCATAGTGACAACCCTTAGGTTAAGAATATTTTCCTGCTGAATGAAGAAAATATTGGATAATAACATAAGTATACCAGCGCAGTAATATCAAAGAAATATCGGGGAAAGTAATGGTATTTGGACATTTGGTTTATATTTCGAACACAGCAGAGCTAGTGACGTAGACAAGCGTTGTTGTGACGGAGAACGACCAGAGTAATTATTCCATGGAGAATATATTGTTCATGTTTCAAAAATCAATAGGACAGTTCAATATAGTTACTTTGGAATGGTAAATTGGAAATGAATGTGACATTTTGATCCGTCTACTAAGGACTGTGATCATTTGTTCTAAATGGCTCATGTATTGTATAAAATGTGTTACGTTGATAAATTGCATTTTGTTATAACCTGTTGTGACTCTCTTAACGTGGTAATGTCACTAGCGTGATTACAGTGGAAAGATGGGATTCAATGAAT
Organism: Glandiceps talaboti; assembly: GCF_964340395.1. Classification (NCBI taxonomy): domain Eukaryota; kingdom Metazoa; phylum Hemichordata; class Enteropneusta; family Spengelidae; genus Glandiceps; species Glandiceps talaboti. The sequence continues at coordinate 9,703,404 of NC_135569.1, read as the reverse complement.
TTAAAGAACTGTGGGGTGCTTTGAACCAGTGGAAGACAACATTCATGCAGTTTGACAGGGATTGTTCTGGTACTGTAGAACCGCATGAACTTCATCAGGCATTAACTACCTTTGGTAAGTGTATGAACAATTTGTATACATGTACAAATATCAATTGTTTGTAACACTAGGTAAAACTGTATTAATATTCAGAACTTAAAGTCGCCATTTGGATGATGATTCAGATATTTATATGTATATATAATTTAAAAATAATTTTATGATGGCTTCCTACTTGAAATATCAATATGAAACAACATATGCCATGTCTGTGTTTGTAACTCAATACCTTGCAAGTAAGTAATAACTGGTTTGTTTTTGTAAGTACAATAACAAAGATTTCAGAATTTATTTATTTATTATTTTTTTTAGCTTTTTGCAATGTATTCAGTTACAAACACAGACCTGGTATATGTAACACCATTGCCTAGTACAAGATGACAAACACAGACCTGGTATGTGTAACACCATTGCCTAGCTAGTACAAAATGACAAACACAGACCTGGTATATGTAACACCATTACCTAGTACAAGATGACAAACACAGACCTGGTATATGTAACACCATTACCTAGCTAGTACAAAATGACAAACACAGACCTGGTATATGTAACACCATTGCCTAGCTAGTACAAAATGACAAACACAGACCTGGTATATGTAACACCATTACCTAGCTAGTACAAAATGACAAACACAGACCTGGCATATGTAACACCATTACCTAGCTAGTACAAGATGACAAACACAGACCTGGTATATGTAACACCATTACCTAGCTAGTACAAAATGACAAACACAGACCTGGTATATGTAACACCATTACCTAGCTAGTACAAAATGACAAACACAGACCTGGTATATGTAACACCATTACCTAGCTAGTACAAAATGACAAACACAGACCTGGTATATGTAACACCATTACCTAGCTAGTACAAAATGACAAACACAGACCTGGTATATGTAACACCATTACCTAGTACAAGATGACAAACACAGACCTGGTATATGTAACACCATTACCTAGCTAGTACAAAATGACAAACACAGACCTGGTATATGTAACACCATTACCTAGTACAAGATGACAAACACAGACCTGGTATATGTAACACCATTACCTAGCTAGTACAAAATGACAAACACAGACCTGGTATATGTAACACCATTACCTAGTACAAGATGACAAACACAGACCTGGTATATGTAACACCATTACCTAGCTAGTACAAAATGACAAACACAGACCTGGCATATGTAACACCATTACCTAGCTAGTACAAAATGACAGAGCAACAAAAATATTAGCCTAGAGACTTCTCTTCATGTTTAACCCTCATAAGAATCTTAATTAAGAACCTCTCTACAACACGCCAAGGCTTCTGCCCTTGGAAGCACCAAAGTATATTATGAATTTGAAATTATTACTAAGGCTCTGCTAAATGTAATTGAATCTTCAGGCACTTGTGATTGGCTACTCCACCAAATTAATATCACATGGACCCAGGGGATGTGATTACATTCTAGAATTACAATTAAGATCCTCTGAGACTCAGCAGCGCTGGTCCTAATTTCTAATTCACGAAATATTTCTGTGCTTCCAAGAGCACAATGATTTGGTGTAGAGGGCTTTTTGAGATAGTAACCAAGACAAGTCTCTTGGGGTAAGAAAATGTTTGCACAACCACAACCACAACCACAACCAAAACCACAATGATATTGTTTTGGTATTTTAGTGCCTATTTGTTTATGGCTCATTATTTGTGCATGATTTCAGGAGTGTAAAATGACTGAAGCAACAACCTGTGATAATCTTATGTTAACAAATTTTAGCATTGAATTTCCTTCTTGACTCTACTATTTCAGGGTACAATCTCAGTCCAGCTGCACTCAATATTATAGTGAAGAGATTTTCTCAAGACGGAAGAGTAACTTTCGATGATTTTGTTGCCGTATGTGTCAAGTTGAGGTCTCTGACAGGTTAGTTCGTCTTTTTTTTCTATTTACCACTAGCATAGTTCTATGCTTGAAGTTGATTTGGGCTAATACCCACAACACTAACAGATTTGTAAGCACAACTGAAAGTCATTCACTAGACAGTGTGTGTGTGTGTGTGTGTGTGTGTGTGTGTGTGTGTGTGTGTGTGTGTGTGTGTGTGTGTGTGTGTGTGTGTGTGTGTGTGTGTGTGTGTGTGTGTGTGTGTGTGTGTGTGTGTGTGTGTGTGTGTGTGTGTGTAATAATGTGTGTCAGTAAACGACTTAAAAGTGGAGTCATGATAGTTGAATAGTTAGAGTGGTTGGCTTGTAATCTGTACATTACTGTTTGTGGAGTCATGATGGTTGAATGGTTAGCGTGGCCAGCTTGGAATCTGCAGATTGCAGGTTCGAGCCCCATTGCTGCCTTTTGTTTCTGAGTGGTTGGGCAAGATTTGAGCCTCAGTTAACTCAGCTGTATGATTGGGGACCTGGTTGGATAGAGGTTACAATGTGAATGCTTATTATCGTTTGCTAAGATGGTTTGGATTATTCTACCATCTTTATAGACTTGTTAATGACATTTGATTTAATTTTGTTGGGTTTAATGTCTTTTCCAGATCAGTTCCGTCGAAGAGATACAGCTCAAAATGGAATGGCAAATTTCCAATATGATGATGTAAGTTACAAAACATAGATCATTTAAACACCCAAACATATGTGTGTATGTATTTGCCTAAATGCATGTTTACATACACACACACACACACACACACACACACACACACACACACACACACACACACACAGACAGACAGACAGACAGACAGACAGACAGACAGACATACATACATACATACATACATACATACATACATACATACATACATACATACATACATACATACATACATACATACATACATACACACACATACATACACACACACACACACCATAGAAGAAGTGGGATATGTCTAATTATAATATAATAATCCCCTGTGTACTTTCTTATATGAAATCACTACAGTGACATAATATTTTCTGTAAAATTAAAATACCATATTTCAATATTTTTCTATGATCAAGTTGTTCCTTAAATATGGTTAATCTTATACACTACAGTTTACTATGTCCCTTTCCTTCAGTCTGTGAATCCACCTTTCCCTTACCATACAGTAATTTTCTCCCCATTTATTCCTGCGCCTTGAGCTCTACTTGCAGAGATTAGGCGCGCTGTAAATCTTCTTTATTCACATTATTATTGTTGTTATTTTGTTGTCTTACTTACAATAGATTATAAAATTGTTTTATTTCCTTCTCTTACAGTTCATTCAAGTCGTCATGTACGCCTGAGAGGTCAATCTATAAGTTATACATCATTTCAATAGTTAATTTCTGTTTTCATTTAACGTAGCAGCTATTATTATTTATTTTTTTTATTATGTGGTACAAATAGACATTAATTATAGAGCAATTTACTGTCAAACCAGAAAGACTATAGAGTTTCAATAAGCCATTTTTTGTGTCGCGGCAGATCTCACGAGATCCCACGTGAGCCATTTTGTCCATAGCAACCAGGTGAGGGTGGTCAAGCTGAAAGTGTTAAACTCTTAGTAACACTATTGTACTCAATGTCATCATACATGGCCACAGTGAAAGGCTTGACTGTGATCTCGTGTTTGACAACCGTTGTCATATTTGCATATTATGTGATATCTGCAACAAGACGTAAAATCCCTTATTATATAGGTACCACGATGTTTTTTATGTTTCACACAATGTCTTTCAATGCTTAAAAAATGATTATCATATCCCGAAAAAGTTTTTCAGATCTCATAAAATAATGTCTTTGACTAGCGAGAATAGCAAACCAACTATCGGCAAGGTCATGAGGGGATTGGCCGGCACAAACCATGTATCAAGGCTAATCCCCTGAACGCGGAAAAATTCTGTGTTACCGAATTAATGGCTTAATGACTACCCAAAGAGTAAATAAACTACCGATCAAGTGGAACAAAAGATCACATGTTTATGGGATTAAAACCTTGGGGTTTAACTAAAGAGCAAATAGTGATATTTTCAGAGCAATAACCAATTGACAGTCAGTTCACACCTCAAGTAAGGTATCTTTTCATATGGAAATTATTTCCAACCTACAGCATTTGTGCTGGGGAATCTTGGCATGTGAACACAAACTAAAACTATTTTCGTGGCATGTTGATATAAACTATCGTTGACAGTAGGCATAGATGTCATTATGTACACAGTACTTGATAGGAAGATTTCCTCAAATGACATCCCATACAGTAATTATACAAACTCTCTACATATTACCTAGTCTAGCTGCTAGACCTCGGATGTTCTTCCGATACAATACAACACACGACTGAACATCGCTATCGAGGATGGAACATCCAAGACACCACAAGACCTCCTTGTGTAATCTCAGCACTGCATTTAACAAGAATAGTTTTAGGTTATGTCTATCTTTAATAGTTTGTTTCCATGGTAATACTTTATCTTGTTTAGGACATAACATTTAAGTTGGCAAAATATTCAATTGTACTTTTTATAATATGGGTTATATGGTTATTATTTCTATACTACCCTTTAGATAATAATAAATATCACTCTGATAAATCATTGCAAATATATAGTCTGTCTTTTCTACCCAATTACTACATCAATGCCTGATAACTTTACGGATATTGGTGGTAGAGCTGTGACTTTTTCCTTAATGTGTCATTCAGTGCATATTTCAAACTGACCTCTCAAAGTTGATGTACGTCAGTTGCGCTGTGTAATCGATGGGTCCAAATTTTAATATCACAGTGTTTTTGTGTATCTAGCCAGCTTGGTAGCTTATATATAAAACACTTCGATCTAATTTTGTCATATTTGACATGTATGTTAAAGTTGCCATGACCCAATCATGTAACTTCGTAACTTAACCCTTTCATTCCTAGAGACGACATTGGCATAAATAGAAACTTGATTGTAAGAACATTTTCTAAAATTTAAGAATATTACTTCATTGGGAAGTAATATTTCTTGAATTCTAGTTGATCTTTTTCCAAAAATTACAGAGAAACAAGATTTTTTGTTCAAAAATTTTGGCGGGAAAGTTTCTAGTCCTGAAAGGGTTAATGACTTACAAAAGTGATTTAGACTAAACTTCATTACCAGGAGCATCCTTATCAACCTTCCCTTTGCAGAAATGGATGAGAAGAGTGTCCACAACTGCCTATCTTTCAGTTTGGTGAAATTTGGGGTGATGAGAGTGCCCACACAACAGCTGATGTTTTGGTTTGCGGAAAGGAGCCCAAGTGCCCACAACACCTTATCTTTCGGTTTGTTGAATAGGGTGATGGCAGTGCCCTCAACGGTTGATCTTTCTGTTTGTGAAAAAGGGTTAGAAGAGCGCCCACAACGGGTGATCTTTCAATCTATTATCTAATATGTTGTTCAGTGCTGATATAAATAAAGTCTGTTATTGTTTGCACAGGAAGTAATTGGGTAATCACAAATAAGCACTTGTAATCAAAAGTAAACAAACTACCTATGTATGGTGATATTTCACTGTATGGGTTTCGACATGACAAGTGTTTGTGCACCCAGAACACGTGGGCTCTCCCCCCCCCCCCCTCCACAAAGTGAAAGATCAACCAATGTAGGCGCTCTTCTCACTCCGTTTCACAAGCCGAAAGATCTGTCATTGTGGGCGCTCTTATGTTTTCCGCTTCTTCCCAAGGAAGAGTTATATTCAGGGGTTGACAACTGAAAACCATTACTAACATTCAAAGTTGTCAAACCCTGAATATGACTCTTCCTTGGGAAGAAGTGGAAAACACCGTTCGAATAACTTAACTGTGAGTTTGTACAAAGTTTTTTATATGCTCAATTATCCATTCAATGATCCACTCTGCTGTCGTTGGGACATTGTTGGTCGGAGTGAAACATAACGGTCTCGCTTCGTAGTGTATTGCACAAGGGAAACGGAGTAGCCTAGATCCACCTCTTAATCTACCGATCTGCTATGGATCGTTTTAAAATATTCACGATCTCTTCAGCATATTCTTGAGCCTTTTCTTTTTCTGTTACATGAGGAAAGTAGACAAGACTCCATTGTAATTGACCGTGAATCGTAGCAATATAATGACAGAATGTCGGTCCCATAATGGCATTCTCACAAGCACAGTCGCGACGTACAAGTTCAAATATTCTCCTTTCTTGTTTTGTAAGAAATTCTACATTTCCCAAATTTGACATAAAGAACACCACGTCTTGTCGGTACCCATCTTCAGAATTTTCAAGGAATGGTTTCAGATATTCCTCCATCCCAATCTTATGAGTTTTCATATAATTATAAAGTTTCAGTAACAGTTGTGGTGTGTCTTCATCAATGACAGTTTTACTTTTCTTTGTCAAGTTTGATGCAAATCCCCAAAAATTTTCAACTCGGTCAGCAAATTCAGTAACTACTACTGGCATCTCAATATCTGGTGCATAATTTGCAAACGATTCTGTAGCATTAAGTGGAGGGTTGCAGAACCTTCTCATGTTCACAGCAAAACTAGTCAAGATTTCCTGATCTTTCCTGATTTCTCCGTTCTGCATAATCTTACATATTGCCGCAGAAGCAGCTGCCATGAGGGCGCCATTCACTGTCGTCCCACTTTGCCGACAAACCTTCCGTAACCGTTCAGTTTCATGTACTTCAAACTGTATTGGTATAAAGTTTGTACTCATATTGACCGTAGGATTCCGATTAACTTCAGCTCCAAATTTTACGACGTAGGGATTTCGGGGGAAACCCATTTCTGCTTCTTGTTTGAAAGAAGCAATCTCAAATTCTGTCGGTGGTGGTAGTCTTAAAGATTTCTCAACTGGGGGTGATAGAGGAAGGCTTTCGGGGAAGGTTTCAGTACCAACGTATACTGATGCCATGTTTGTCAACAGTTTATCTACAAATCTCATTACACAATTCCCATCAATAATACCCTGGAAAAATGTACAGATAATTCGTATAGTATGCCGAGATTCTTCTAGGCCATGTAATTCACTTGATGGAGACATTTCATTTTGCAGAAGACGAATTCTCCACAATGGTCCTTTTAACAGGTCAAATTTTGTGGCCAGCTCATTAACATGAACATCTTCCCAGTTATCTGATTTCACTGTTTTCACATCTGCATGTTCTGTTTCCATGGGAACAAAGTGTCTCTTTCCTTCTTCGCCGATTTCAATTACACGCATGCGTAACATCGATTGTTGTATCATCAACATATGAGCGCTTTTTCGAAGAAGTTGCTCTGTTACTAGTTCTGTCGATGCCACAAGAAAGACATAGGAATTGTTAATCAGACCTAAACCATGGTATTGTACAAAGGCATCTTCCCAAGGCGAAAGCTCCCTCCCCGATTCCATAACTTTTCCAGCGAGTGATGTCTGTTTGTCGGGAACTCAAGCTTTGTCCGTTATCGTAAACATGACGCAACAGACCACTTCTTGTAATTAAGTCACCTATACTATTATAAGTGTCATCTACTTTTTTCCTGAAAAATAAAAAAAAGTTTTATTGAAAAGAAATAAAAATATATAGCCTTGAGACAGCACTGTTTAAAAGGTATGATACAAGAGAAATTTAGACTGTTATTGATGACAGGCATCGTAGATTTTAATATTTTGAGAGGAAGAGTCACAAGCACTGAACGACATTTGACCATATTTTATATCGCGGGGCCACATTGACAGCATCTCCCTGCAACAAATAACACTTCTGAAGGAGCACATTACTTATTCAAGCAATTAGTCATGGACATCTATAACCAGAAATAATATTTACAAATCTGGTGTGCAGAACACCCGGAATCCTGCTGCATGGAATGATTTGTTATCTAATCTCTAGAAACATCACTATTTACTATGGAGTAATGTTAGGTATAAACTTTTTGACTCTTCAGTTATTTTATAAAACCTGTTGTCGATTTCGCACAATGGGTGCACGTGACAAAAGACCCCTATGGTAATGTAATGAAACTTGTGCTATAGAGGTCAAGTTCCGCGGGGTCAAGTGTCTTACCAAAATCTGTATCCTCATTCGTTCTCTCACTTCTATTAAGGCTACATTCACAAAAAATTCAGACCCCCCTCCACATGGTCAGAAATTTTCAAGGCCCCCCCCCCACACACACATTTATTTTTATAACATATATATAGCCACACACACACGTGTACATACATACATACATACATACATACATACATACATACATACATACATACATACATACATTGTCTCTAATGTAATTGCATGAACATGTTTACATTTGGAATCTCTAGATTTTACTCATTTGCCCAGACCTTAACATTACTTGAGTGTATATTGAAGCTGAACACAGGGTAATTAATGTTAGTTGTTCTTTATACATGTAGGAACTTGTGTTTTTACATGTTTTGCACCCTTTTTTGTTAAAAGGCTGTCAAATTTTGACATGATTTTTAGTTCTCCAGGTTCACTAATGTTTTTTGGCCTAAAAGTGCTGAATTATTTTTTAAAGCCATACTCCTACCCTGTTAACAAATTTACATGAATACTTTCCAATATTATTTTTGGCATAGTGTTTTTAAAATTAATGGATCTAGAGACAATTAGACTACTATACAGTCTTTTGCAAACAGCATATACAAATTTGCATTCAAAATAAAAAAATACATGTAAACTTTTAAAATAGGGCAACTCTGTCCTTTAAGCCAAACACTGACAGTCTTGTATGCATTCCAGCAAATAAATACACACCATGGTAGCTTAGTCCATGTGGTTATTAGCCCTATGAAGGGTCTCAACAACAATCTTATTTGTAACTATGTTTTTGTATTAGTATCAAACCTGTTGATCCACCACCACCAACCAAATATCAGTGACAGCTATTTATACTCATTTCACATTTATCAAAATGTGCTTTCAGATGCAGAGCTTGATGTCCTGTGATCAAAACTTTCAATAATCAATCAGGTACAAATGGATAACAAATAATTAAGGGATGGTGCAAATTTAACTTTTAAATGATTAAACTATTTAATTTTTACAAAATTTATTTATATTTATACATTTTTTATTTACCAGTTTACATTCATTTTACAAATATAAATTGTAAGAAATGTCACAAGTACTTTCTGCCTGAAATCATAAAGGATTTTATATACATGTTTTTTGGAAGAGTTTTATTTATCATTGTTATTTATATATATCTATTTATTTATGTAGTTCAAGATAGTTCAAAACGTTTATTTAAAAGATTAAAATTCACTTCAGGACAGTTCAACATGCCATCAGCCGATGTTGAGTATGATAAATAGTGCAATGCTTTGAAATTGTCCATAGACTATGTCATACTCATTTTGCAGTGATTTTGGGCTATCTGTATTGTGCAGTCTCTTCCAGTGCTCATTTTACAGTTGGTTTAATAGTTGTGATCAACAATGGGTGAGATAAGCAACTCAACACACACTTAAGTTATTAAAAGACATTGGATATCTCAAAATGTGTTTTCATCATTATTATATGTGAAAAATATTTTTAGGTTCCCCCCCCCCATTCCCACCAAAAAATTTCAAGTCCCCCCCCCCTCTACCATCCTCCAAATTTTCAAGCCCCCCCCCCCTCAATTCCTCCGACCCCCTGCCCATTATTTGTGAATGCACCCTAAACATTTTGTGTTATTTATGTAATGATTAATGAACGAGACTGGTGGGGGGGGGGGGCATTGCGCTATGCACGTGGTTGATATTCACACTATCGCCCACCCAATGTATTCAACAGCGGCTGAATAACACCATCCACGAACTGAAACCTCACACTACTGAAAGAATTTAGAAGAGTATGATTTTGAATGGACACCTGTGTTTGGCCAATTGGGTTTGAGAGCATGCTCACAAATCAACAAGTCATTGTGAGCAACAGGCCAGTGATTGGCCAATTCATTTCAGCCACCTGGCACCTGTGCAACACGTGTTCCATTAATTTTCTCATTCTGGGCTTTGAGTTTGGTGTGAGAAGACAGACATGACTTGAAACCGTCTCTGTGTGCCTCAAAATGTTACGTGATTTCACTTCTGACCACTTCAATTATCATCACTGTCGTCCATTTGCACGGTAAGTCTGCTTTTTCTACGTTATTTCATTAGCAAGCAGCAGCAGTCGTAGAGCATGCGTGCCGAGTGTTTCAGAATCTGTATCGTACACGCATTTTGTCTGATAAAATTGTTCGCTCCATTTATCAGCTTCTCAAATTGTCAGAACATACGAGAACAAATTAGGCGGGACGCCATTTTCACCATAATTATTCTGACACTGTTGTTCGGGTAAACAGACACACTGTGTGATTGTCAAGTCAATTCGATATTCATATTGTATTATAGTTCTATTTTCGACCTCTAAAAAGACCTCGAATTTAATCAGTGTGTATTCTTTTCGGCTCTGATGTAAGCAAGGTGTAGGCATTGAAATTTACCTTTGAAGTAAACTATTGTAGTTACATATGACCGTTGCATTGGTTTTTGAGCTTTTTACTAGTATTGCTCCGGGGTTTGCACTAAAGTTGGTTTTGAGTGCAAACCCCGGAAGACTAAAAACACAAAAATGAAAAATTAATGTTATAATTATTGCATCTATGTTTGAAACATAATACTTGAAACCACAGACAAGTACGTCTGTGTTGAAACTGACACATCACATTCTGTGTTCTATCTTCTATACACTTGTTGATCAGATATTCATGTATTTTTTTCTTGTGTAAAGCATTCTCTTAATTATTGTATCGTGCCTGTCCAGTGCAATATCTGGGTATTGTACCGAACCCTTGCATTGTTAGTACTAGTACTGCGGCACAATATTATGTCGATGCAATCTTGTAAAAAACGTACTCGTGGAACAAAGGGTTTGCACACGCGAAGTGGTGTAATTAAAATATCAATTTCCCTGCCGGAGTATACTGTTGAGTTTAACATGACGTAGTCAGTTATTCATATTAAAATCCGATTTCGCGCAGGGGGTGCGGTCTGTGGACTTACGCGATCCTACAAACCCGTGTTATTTTACCACTTCCATTTTCCATATATTAATTACCAAGTATCTCAATATTATCGATATTTTATCGTATTCTGAAACATATTTCGGAAAAAAAAGTGTCTGTGCTCATGACGTCATGACATTGAACGAGCAGAATAAAAATTATGATCACATTCTACATAAATTTGCCGTGGGTAAAATTCGAATCCTTGTCTGTGCTATTCAGTAAGATATCAAGGGATTCCAACTTCAATATCTTTTGTCAAGTTCATGGTTTGTCAGCATTAAAGATAGTGTAGTCGTAATCATAGGGACGTGTAGTATTTCTTAGGTTGTTGTTTACCTTGTCTTCAGTCTAAATATGACAACATTTTGACTTGAATATATCTCCATTAACTCTATGGAAAGAACATTAAATGGGTACATTTGTAGTAACAGGATTCGTGCGATGTTTTTCCCTTAAGAAAACAACATAATATTAAGTAATAATACGTATCCCTGTGGTCATAATCCCATGATTATGCAATTCAAGATATGAAGATGATTATAGAATCAATGGCCAAGCAACGCACTTGATATGTTCCAAACTCAATGAAGTATGTCCTACCACGTGATCGCATTTTTCCGTTAAACAACATGTTGATGATGATGATGAACACAGTACTGATTCCAAACGACCAGTCCTCCAAAACTAGATACCATTAAAGGAACACAGCCGGGAAACAAAGATAAGCACACTTCAGACTGAGTGGTTGACGGTCGTCACACTTTGCCCTTTATTTTACGCATGCGTTAATTAACAAAATATTTAAAGTTCGAAGAGGCTATTAAAGTTTCTAGACAAAATAGTTAATTTTCACTTCAAGAAATTAATTCTATGCCAGTAACAAATTGAAAAAATTAATTTGTAAGGGCATGCATTTACATTCAAACCAGGTGTGTATATTAAAAATCACATTGAGAGGTTGTTGGGCCAACGTATTACTACATCGGCTTGTGATGATTAGATTTGTATGCGTTTTAGTTGTTTCTTTCCTTCCTGTTGAATATTCATTCTCTCTCTCTCTCTCTCTCTCTCTCTCTCTCTCTCTCTCTCTCTCTCTCTCTCTCTCTCTCTCTCTCTCTCTCTCTCTCTCTCTCTCTCTCTCTCTCTCTCTCTGTCATAAAACGAAACAAAACAAAACACTTCACACCTTATAACTACCGAGGCACTAGTTTCATTCAGTTTACCCATAGACCCTCCACCAACGTCTATGGTTTACCTAACGTCTTTTCTCATGGGAGATTACTACATCATATATAAATACATGTATTTGCATACTGATTAGGTATAATGTCCACACTTTGTAATAATGGATTAAAATGGGTGTCCACCGTTATACAAAGAGAACATAAAAACTCACAAAATTTATCTTCTCAACTAAATATTTGGAGAACGATATAAATCATGGTAAAATATGAATTTCGATATTTTTGCAATGAAGTTGAAGATATTAGTAATTATGATGGTCAACGAGTAGGATTAATGATAGATCACGACGTCAGGAAGTATAAATGTTTGTCAGCAAATGAAAAAACACATCACTCATTTTCCGTTTTTCTGCAGCAGGTTAGAGCGCGCGAGCGCCCATACTTACTTAAAGCTGCAACTTGAACATTTTTTTTGAAAAAGCTTTGTTAGGTACAGTAACGTTAACTTACCCATAATATCGCACACCGTGAACAGTATTGCCTCACCTGTGGGTAAACGAATTTTTGTAGCTGTATGCTGTGTACGCGATAACTAAAATCAAATTGGGTACGTCTGCATCCAATAGAACAGCGCCCTCAACGGCGATCACGATTTCAACCTGTTTATGTACTGCATATGGTTATTGTCGACCACTGATTAACATTATATGTCTAATTATTAGTAATTTAACAATTTCAGTGAATTATATTGTTGTCAGATCGAAATATGATACTGTAAATGTTGGTGATATTTTTAATTCTTAATCGTTCTTTAACCTTCTGAATGGCATACAAATGACAATTAAATTCAAAAGAAAAATTCGAAACATTTGTTTAATCAAACTTTTCGAATTTCTGCCATAAACGATAATGTTTTGCTCAGATACGCACTCGAATGGGACCACCGACACGACAGTCACCTGACGTGATTTTTTCCTAATCCTGCCGTAGAGGGCATAGTTATTACCCCCCCCCCCCATAATGATATGAATGTTTACTTCAACTTCAATTTAATTGGTATATACATTAAACATAACAAAGTGCATACGTGTTATAATGCTTGTTGATGTAACTTACAATTTTAATGAGAAATTTGCATAATTAGTGATGTTCATAATTAGGCTAAATCTTGTGAATGTATACTTCAAATTTCAATATACTTTGGCATATATATCAACCATAGCAATGCATACATATCCTAGATCCTACAAGCTAATGCCCATTGCCATAGGTTTTAGTTTTAATGATTAATTTGCATAGTTAATCATAGCAAGCATGGCTGTCCTATAAAGTCTGTTGACATAGTATTTACTTTTGATGAATAATTTGAATAATTAACGCGTTTTGGTAATTAGGTTATATGTTAAGAATGCAAGTTTCAAATTCCATATAATTTGGCACATACCTCCCTGTTAGCATAGTTTTTATTTTTTAATGATTAATGTGCATAATTAATAATTTTCATTAATTAGGCTATATCTTAAAGAATGCATTCCACCAATATGTGTAGGAACAAAGGGAGGCATTCATTTTAAATCTTGTTTTGAATTTAATTTGTTTTAAGAAATATAGGGTTTGTCAGGTCATGAGAATGATAGAATTAAATTAGACAGTTCTTATCTATCTAAATAATCTATTTGATAAAGGTGGAACTCTAGGCAATAAATAACAGTTTTATGAATACACATATCTTATCACCATTTGTCAGTTTTTCAATGCTATCTAGGTTAACTTGGGTCATTTCAGACAAGCATAACCTTATGAATAGTGTGTACCCAGTGTAGACACCATATTGCCAAACTTAGCTGACAGCATAACTGGTGCATTTTATTCACAATTTCTCATAGAAGTCATCGGTTGTCGACAGCTATATAAGGCAAGTAAGTCATTTAACACCTGGTAAAGTGTGTAGTCAGGCTCCATGAAATTACAATCTTATCTATAACCATTACTACATTTCAACATCTGGTACTACAAAATATCTCACTTAGTGACATTTGTTTCAATGTCATTTCAATATCTCACTAACATTGCTATATATTACAAAATATCTCGCCAACAGTGGTATGTTTCAACGTAACAGTACTACTTTTTACCTTCAACAAAATATATGTTACTAATATTGCTACTTTTTACCGTCTTCGACTCCCTTGTTTATCTCATAGACGAAGGAGTTCTGTTTTCTGTGCTTGTATGGCATTCTAGGACAATAGGGCATGTAGTATTTCTTAGATTGTTGTTTTCTTTGTCTACAGTCTAAATATGGCAACGTTTTAACTTGAATATGTTTGCCCTATCTGTAAGTTATATCATTGTATAGATCATAAATTGATACATTTGTAGTAGCATGATTCGAGTGATGCTTTTATTAGGAAAATAACAATCTAAGCATAGAGCATAAATTGATACATTTGTAGTAGCATGATTCGAGTGATGCTTTTATTAGGAAAATAACAATCTAAGCATAGAGCATAAGTTGATACATTTGTAGTAGCATGATTCGAGTGTTTTTATTAGGAAAATAACAATCTATTAAAGCATAGAGCATAAATTGATACATTTGTAGTAGCATGATTCGTGTCATGTTTTCCTTAGAAAAACAGCAATCCAGCAATAATAAGTGTCCCTTTGTTCTGTGATGGCTCATGAGATTCTATTTGTCACATTTATAACTGTTTTTCATATTCTCAATTCGACCCAAAAACAAATGAGATGTCAGTCAGAATACCCCTTCTGTGATAGTTTGATAAAATATGTACAGACATCACTGAGGAAAGAATACAGACGTACATAAAGGTCTAGAAGACAAAGAATTTATTATCTTTTTGTTTTTAAAAAAATGTTTAGGGTCGACAGCTTAACTAAGGTCGGTCAGATAATCAGAAACACACATTAAAAAAAAATTTGCCCAAGTTTAATACCATTGTCTAAGCATATCACCACCAGAGAGTGTATAGCGTAAAGCAAAACAATTTTTCAGTCTTTTTAATGTTCTGATTTCAATTCCATGGACAGAAGTCAATGGTTTTACATTTTTCCGTTTCATGCTGCATTTTTTTTTCATTTTTGTGGTAATTTTGGCACAATTGAAAACCAAAAATATCTGATTTTAAAAACTGATAGTACAATCTCAGTTACCCAGACTCCACTGCAGGCTAATGCCACCAAGGACAGCAGTGGGAGCACACAGAGGGAGCAGTAACAGGGACTAAACTGAAAATATGCAATGTTGACAAATGGTAATGTCTGACAACCATGCACAATAGATTTTCTGACTTTAACTGTATTTCCTCTGATTAAATTTCCACATGTAGTGACAATTAACCAAAACTGCTAGAAGATGGTCTGTGTAACAGTTCTATTGACCATGGCTGTGGCCTTTACAATTTTCACCATAATTTGGAAATTCCTTCACACCAGTCCGAAGCAGTCGAAAGACCTCAAGATAACAGGTGGAAGAAAACTTGGATTAATTGAAGATGGGTTCAGCTATTTTCTTGATAAAGGTATGTACCTGAACTCCTATGTCTTTTTTATTGAATCTAAGACGAAATTGTCCCTGGATTTATTGACTCGGGGAGCTCACATGATTCGTGGTAGACATCCAATGCTTCGTATGTCTGTTGTCGATATTCAAGATAAACGTGGCATATCATCGAAGTATTTCAAAACTACTTCAGATGAGAGTGTAGATGTGAAAGTCTTGAAAACAAGTGATTGGGTTGAAGCACACTCCAGAGAGTTAGCAACTAGATTCGACTCCAAGAAGGGTCCATTGTGGAGACTGAGGCTACTTGAGCAGGACGGTGATGGTCCAGTTAATGGTGTCCACACGGGTGTTGTCATTGCTACCTTCTATCATGCTATGATTGACGGTCTCTCTATCATGAGATTCATAGATGAACTCTTAGATTATCTTGAGTCGGCATCACAAGGTGAAACAAGTCTCCCTGATAGTCTACCACTACTACCACACATTGAAGATTGTCTCGGCATTACTGATTGGCCATGGTGGAAGAAAATCATCATCTTGCTCCTGATGACTATAAAGCTTGCCATGCAGAAGATCTTCCCATTCAAGAATCCGTATGTCCAATGTTTTGGGACTGAATTTGCACGAAATCCTAATGTTGAAATTAAGACTAGTGTGTTGCCAATGGAGTTTACGCGGGAAGAGACGGAATCTATCATATCGTGTTCGAAGAAGCATGGAAGCACAGTGAATGGAACTCTTTTGGCGGCCTCATGTAAGGCTATTCATCAGATCCTTGAGAAGGGAAAGATTACACGGTTAAAGAAGATCAAGGTCGCAATCGCTGTGAATCTCAGACGATTCGTTAACCCGCCCCTCCATGAATCTACATCACTCGGCCTGTATGCTGGTACGTACCACCTCAAGACTATGGTGCCATGCAGTGATGAACTAGATGTCTTATGGAAATTTGCCTGTGATCTAACAAAGCAAACCCACGCAGGTCTTCGAAAAGGCGAATGTCAAGAATTTGCAAAACTGCTGCGCCTGTTAAAAGATGTCGGCTTCTCATTTGAAGAACTAATCAAGGATGTCCTTAATGACAAAGAAGGCGGCCATAGACAGGAAGATCTCATTGTGGTGTCTAATCTAGGAAAGTTAGACTATTTGACCAAAGACAAACCAAGAACCTTTGAACTGGTTAGGAAACACAATGCTTGTGGAGGGGCCAAAATGGGTGGTTTGTTTGGGAGCTACTTTGCCACCATTCATGGTCAGTTAATGTGGAGCTTGGCATATTGTACAAATGTGACTAGTAGGGAACAGGCTAAAGAGTTTGCTGATCTTGTAGTTAGTATTCTGAAGAAAATGTGCAAAATAAGTCAATAAGACATTAAAGGGACACAAGTCGAGTTTATACTTAGTGAAAATTTCTACTCAGTCAAAACATTTCTAGGAAGCAAATCCCAAATTTTATACATTATAAATTTGTTGTTATATTTTGTTTTTTAAATGTTACTGCATAGTATTCTACTTACTAATAACCATCACTTGCAATTGACTTAAGTCAAAATGGCCATATGGATGAGGATTTGCTATTTATTGTGGATTTTTAATATTTTATAGAACCACTTTATCATGGCTTCCTACTTGAAAAATTAATCTGAAACAACATATTCCAAAGTACGTGTTTGTAACTCATAAATTGCTAAAAGCAAAACAAATGTGTGAAAAGTTTGTTATTGTACGTACAATAACAAAGATTTTACACATTTATCAGTCTTTGCCATTCATTGAGTTACAAACATAGACTTTGTCAATATTGTTTCACATTAATTTTTCAAGTAGGAAGCCATGATAAAATTATTTTGTAAATTAAAAATCCAAAATAAATACCCAATTTTCATCCATATGCCCATTTTAATGTAAATTTCTTCTCACAGTAAAAAAATTTCTAGGAAGCAAATCCCAGAGTTAAATTTGTTGTTCTATTTTATTTTTTAAATGTTACTGGATAGTAAAAGGTACCTACAGTATTCCACATACTGAAGCACACTTAACCATCACTTGTAATTAACTGAACTCAAACTTGGTATTAAGATATAACACAAACAATCTGATGACGAAATTTATTTTAGGTATGAAAAGAATGCCAGGAAAATCTAATGCTATACAGTCAACTGTTCTAATAATGCCAGATGACAATTGTAAATATATTCTAGTCTGATCAAAGTTTTATGCAAGTATTTTTCACTTGAGTATTAGGTTAATAAACTCAGTTGAGTGCCACCTTTAAAGCATTGTTGTACACACCTAAAATAAATGTTCTAATATGTAAATGATAGATATTGCAATCCAACACAATGGTAGATTACATAGGACTTTACAATGGGCTATTAAAGGGCCATGTTTCAGTCCTGGGTCACTTCATTTAGTATTATCTTAATAGGATTACATGGGATCATTCTTTTGTTCTGGACTAACTTTTTCTATAGCTCTGTCAAACAACTTTTTTTCTTGCCTAGATTTTAATTGTAATCGTTTTCCCAAAACAGTTGGTTAAATTCAAAGAAATGTTTCGCAGGGTAATGGCTAGAAGTGATTAGGTGTTAGTAAACATTCCGTGAATATTATTTAATATACATTTGCTTAATTAATTATTTTTTTTCGATAATTAGGCTATATCGTAAGAATGCATGCTTCAAACTGGTGGGCCTTTAAAAATCACATAAATGATTACATTGTGATCAAAAAGCTACAAACTTCATAGTGTTATTACAAGTCTGGGAAGTAGGGCAGATGTGTTGGGTAAAAAAAAATATTTTGATATCATTCCTGTTGGTTATATGCACCACTGCAAGATGACTATATCATATATTGGACACTCAAAATAAACTACTACAGTGGTGAAATTATTTTCAACAAGTTAAGCCAGAGACAAACTAAAATTATTATCACATGTAAATCTGTCATTGGACGTTTATTACTCTCACAGTAGGGCGCCCTCTCTGACGGCAGTACAACTTTTTCTCAAATGGAGAGACCCATACTGTGTTTTATTTCTATCAAATGCCTGACATTATCTTGGTCACATGGTTAATACAGCAGAAGAAAATAAACTATGCAGGAACAAAAATCAGAACGGATACAAATTGTTGCTTGTGTCTGTTTTTTACTACATGAAAGACAATGCATGTCCCAGTCATAAATTTTACAGACAAA
Organism: Glandiceps talaboti; assembly: GCF_964340395.1. Classification (NCBI taxonomy): domain Eukaryota; kingdom Metazoa; phylum Hemichordata; class Enteropneusta; family Spengelidae; genus Glandiceps; species Glandiceps talaboti. The sequence continues at coordinate 9,684,391 of NC_135569.1, read as the reverse complement.
ACAAATACATGTATGATATCAATGATTGCACACTATGTGCGGACTATACCATGCAGCCGTATCCAACAATTGTATTGTACATAAATCCACTCTGCAAGAAATAAATAATGCAACAATTGTATTACAATGTATATGAATCACGTTCTGCAAGAGACAGGCATGAGCAACAATAGGGAACGTGCAATCCAGACTGAGCATGATCAGACACAAACGACTATGGGATTATCTGTAGTTATCATAATACCTAATCTGTAGCTATCGATATAATAAACCTCCTACAATGGTCAGAGTAATCATGACTAGATTATTTGTGTTTACAAACAATGTAACACAATATTGATTGATTTATATTTATCATCATATTTCCCATGATGCAACATTCAGGATATTCAAGATGGCGGGTTTCCAAGTTCCCTATTGCATCCTTTCTGACTTTTGTTCCGAGTTTATTTTCTTTTGCTGTATATCATCATGGCCAATGCTACCACAATCATTCCCACAATATTAGTTTTAGCGCGTGTCTGTCTCAACTTGTTGAACCTCATCTTGTCACCACTGTGTGTTGGACATGGTGGTGGCAGTCCCAGACAAAGCGGGTATGCATGCTTGTTAGAAATTTCACAGAAAAGGGGGTGTTTTTTCGTCGGCCATCTGGGACCGTGGATTTTTCAGATCACCCAAACATCAGGGCAAACAGTGTACATGCAGTGTATAGATTAGGTGGCCTTGAAGGTAAAACCTCCCAGATTTCAGAAATAAGGGGTGTTTTTTGCAGTGATTTTCTCACAGATTCACTAAAAAAGGGGGTGTTTTTCATTGAAATATTTCTGGGAAAAAGGGTACATTTGAAATTTCGCTAACAAGCATGGGTACCCACCCATCCAGGGACTGCCACTGCTGGGATGTTGGATTCAGTCTATACTGCTAAATAAATATCAAATTAATACTTGAGACACACTCAATTTATTTTGATAAAATTTTAATTCTGAACTTTGCTGTCTACACGCTGCTTTCCTTCACAAAACAAAATAATCTCGCAAAGTAAAAAAATCTACATGAATATCATCCAAAAATTGAAAACTTTTGTAATGCATTTACAAAATGTTACACATGAAAACTACTCTGGGAACAAACATTCTCATGGCAGAATATTTTAAACATTAACATACTTGGTACGTAAGGGTTCTTGTTAAAACCTGTCACAGAGACTATGATGTACTTTTTATCTTCAACTATTTAACATTGGACTATAACCTTGATACATAACATATTATTGATAAGATAATGGAAAAGAATCAGAATCTTGTCAGGAACATTTTGTATGTTTTGAAAGATTCTATCGTACAGTAACATTATTCTGTCCTACAAACTGAGACTGCTAAAGTTGGTTATTATTAGTTTTGGTCACTTCTGAACCAGAAAGACTATAGAGTTTCAATGAGGTGGAACAATGTGTTTTGTTACGATTTACACACAAAATACAGGCCCTGATAGCACACACACACAAAATGTTAAATTTTATCTCACTGTGAACACAAATAAACATTTTGTGTTTGAATCTTCCATGTTTCAACTGACAGTGATGTTGATTTATGTTCACACACACTGAGATAAAATAGATCATTTTATATGCTTGCCTGCTATCAGTGTCTGTATTTTGTTTTCTGTAATTCGTAACAAAAAAAGTTGTGCGAGACGTAAAAAAAACCTGTGTCACTTATTTTAAACAGTATAGACAATCTGGTTTGTTGGTATCTACAATGAAACATTTAGTGAACTTTTGAATAACTTGTTAAATAAAAGCAAAATCTCATGTGACCATGTAATCTCAAGTGATTGCAAAAAACTAACTGACCTTCTTTGCCACTGCCTGCCATAGTTGATACTTGTTATTCATGAGTAATGGAGGAATGGATACTAAAATATTTACTCTCTGATTCATCATCAAACATATTCACTTGTTTCTTTTTCACAAGCACCATTTTCACAATCCTGTGAGATTTCTCAGTTACACATGAGTTTGCTTTTATTATTGAAACATTATTTTAAACACTTCATTAATTAAGTCTACATAACGGAAAAGAACCATAAATCATGTGACTATTGGTGTATCATTTTCTACAACAATTACAGTAAGAAAATATAACATACAAATGTACAAAACTGAACATAATACTCAGTAAGGGGTAAGATCAATAGTTTATTGTACTACGGGGGGGGGGGGGGGGGGGGGGGGGGTTGAGCCATTTTAGCTCTCATCCTACAAAATCTGTTTTACTTTTAATGGATGTTTTGTACCCCTAAATACAAATATTCCTTTTAAAATGTCAAGTTGAGAAATGGAAGAATTTTTACTAGAGTAAATGCATGGCATTAAAATAAAGTAAAGTAAACAACTATTTTTTATTCACTACATACCGGCTTTATATTCACAGCACTACATACTACTACATACTGATTTGAAAATGTGTACATGGTTTGAAGCAATTTTCAATTTTAGCCAATTTAGTTAGAAGGGAGGTGGGGGGTGGGCTAAGTATAGGAATTTAGTTTTTTATCCTACATTGAACTATTGATCTCACCCCTAAAGCTTAATCTGTTCACACCTTTATTACTAAATCTTTACTTCTGCCATATTTGTTTTTAACTCGCCTTGTGCATCATGATTTTATAAAACTTCACAAAATACATTTTTGAAAGCAAATCTCATGGAAAGTTTAACTTGTATGCATTCACAATAATACTCTTAAGTTCATAAACTTTTTCTCTGGCTTACAGGGTACTCTTGGCTTTTTTCCCTAAAAATTCATATGCTAGCTCTCCATACATGTATGTGTATAAACACACTTGTTGACTAAATTTGCAGGTTTTGAAAGTAAACATCACATATAATGCATACTGTATTCAGTGTATTGTCTATGATATTTAATAATGATGTGACCTTACGTGTAAGTTTACATTGCAAGCTAGGAGTTTTTGTCTCCTAAATAGTAAGATTTGAATGATTTAGTAAAACATATGGGGTGCCACCACTCGAAAATTTACAGTTTACTTCATTCATCCAAAAACTGCTATCTTATAATATTATTTTCACTTAAAGAATATCAATACAAGATATGTGCCATGTTTGGAGTTACCAAATATGGTATGTGCCATGTTTGTAGTTACCATATAAGGTATGTGCCATGTTTTAAGTTACCATATAAGGTATGTGCCATCTTTGGGGTTGCTTTATATCAGCTGTACACATTTTAGAGTTGTCTCACAGACTTGTGATTCCCATATTATTTTCCATTGCATGGACATCATTATAAAATAAATTATACGATCAGAAGATCTCATAAAAGAATAATCATATAATAGACATTTTGTTTCCTTTTAAGAATTACAGGGAACACCACCCACCAAAATATATGTATTTTCATAAATTTTGGGGTCTGGAGAGTAATTTCATGATTTCATATATTCAGTGTGCATCTAATAAATATGTATGTCTGCTGAGTCCCATGATGCAACGGTGGAACAGTTTGAAAACAAAAGAGATGAAATAGAGTTTCAATTTGGTGTTTCTTAGAAATCATGAAATGACTCTCAAGAGCCCAAAGTTTATGGAAGTACATTTATTTCCTTGAGTAGTGTTCCCCTCGTTCTCGCAAACCAGAGCTGTTATTTCTTCCATGAACTTTGAAGTAACGAGCCTCTGGTGGGGCACGTACTGGACGGTGCCGTAAAAGAGGCCGTGGTTTGTGACGATGTGTTCCCCTTTAAAGGACTAAATATGATTTGCTGACCTTTGACCTTTTAAAAAAAAGTAGGAATGATGAAATAGACGCAGGTCTCTTGGACAAAAAGACAAGTGATGGCTAGAATAATAATTAAAAAGAAAATTAACTTGATAGATTATGTTCAGTTTAATTAAACGAGTTTCACTTCCAGATTTAGATTTGAAATGTACAGAATCTCTGGACCTAATGGTTTGACCAAATATATACATACACACAGACTAAAAAACCTCACAAAAAAATATGTAAAATCATGTGATCACCTATAAAAACTTAAAACTCGGTGATGTGACTTCAAATAGTGACAACACTGTGTAAAACTTACAACAAATTTATACATCATCTATGAGAGAAAGTTGAATAAAATGATTTAAAAAGTACACAATGAGTAATGGTCCTAATACAACTATAAACTTTGCACAAAGATCATATTCTACACTAATCTAGTCTATGCGTTTTAAGGTAGACTTCAGGGACCAATTTCTCTAAAAATTCTCTTGAAAACTTTGTAATATGAAAGGCTTGTTTGTTGGCCTTTCAAATTAAAAGAAGTTTGGAGTCCACCATTTTGTTTTCAAGGAACTTACAGCCATTATTCTATGACATTAAAACAGTATTTGGCAGCCATTTTGGAATCTAATATGCATATCATTTTGACCTAAACTGCAAATATTTGCATGGTGGACCCAGTTTTGTATACTTGATTTTAAGTAAGAATGGTTTGGCTTGGTAAAATAACAGCAAGAGATTAAGATTTGTTTATCTCTGAGGTGTATGTGACCTTAAAGGGACACAAGCTAAGTTTATAGGTTTTTGGGGATGTAATTTTTGTCTGTATATTGAAAAGTACTCACTGTATTCGTACTGATGTATACTTAACCATCACATGGAATTGACTGAATTCAAACTAGGTATTCAGATATAACTTAGAAACGATCTGATCACATAATTTGTTATAGTATCAAAAATGTACAGGAACATTCTACTGTACAATGAACAGTTCTAACAATGTCAGAACACAAAGTGTAATTTCATAGAAAGCATGCATTGATATGAACATTATACTAGAAGAGTTTAAATGAATTTTATGTCAGTATTTTCACTTTTAGTAAAATGCTTATAAACTCAGCTTGTTTCCCCTTAAACTATGATTCAAATTTAGTGTTCCCATTATACTATGACCTATGCAATCAGTTTTACTTAGTACGTAACACAAAATAATGACCAATTTTAAATCATTAATTAACATTTCTGGCAGTTTTTGTACAAAAATAATTTATAATTATCATAATTCATTTTTTCCAAACACCATTAAAGTACAGATACATATTTTCAAAAAATTAATAACACTACGTCGTCACAGCAAATTACGCTTAAAATGTTCACAAAATATTAATCTTCTTTCTCCTAAGGGGCCTTTGTTTGTTAAACAAGTAATTTTACTAGTTGGGAGAAAAAGGATTCAGTTCTTTCATAAACATCACAAATATGTTTTCAATTTATAGAAAGTAGCAATAACCATCTCATGAAATTATAAACAAAAATATGACAATTAACAAAAAGTAAAAGTCAAAAAATATATCTTGTGGATACTTTTTCTCACAAGATTTTGAGTTGAAATCTGGTCTACTTGAATTACTTTTCACTAAGTACAGTCTTTATAAAATAGAAAGACTGTTCACTGACATCAAACTAAATTACTTACTATCGGAGTTCTGTTTTTACAGTGTCAACAAAGAAATAACAGCAAACTTGATAAAAAATGGGACAACAAAACATTCTATTTTTAAATATTTACTGTCAAAGTTAATTCTACAATGTAAAAGAACATATACCAAGTCTGTGTTTGTAACTCAATAAATTGCAAAAAGTCTAAAAAAAAAAAAAATGTGCAAAGTTTGTTACTGTACGTACGTACATACATACATACATACATACATACATACATACATACATACATACATACATACATACTAAATACATACATACGTACGTACGTACGTACGTACGTAACAGTAACAAATATTTGACACATTTTTCAATGTTTTGCAATTTATTGCGTTACAAACAAGGACTTGATATAAGTTCTTTTACATTGTATTTCCAAGTAGATAATGTACTAGAGTTGTTTTATCAATTAAAAATCCCAGATAAATAGCTCAATTTTCATCCATGTGGTCACTTTTAATGACTTCACATTGGACGTGGGATGTAATACTAGCAATGCATAAGCCAGTAATTAGGAACCAAGTAAAATCAATGGGTTACTTATAGGATAGGTTACTATAACATTTCAGAATTGTGATGAAATGGCAAAGATGCCAAAACAGAAACATGGTTTCAGTTTCTTGCACTAGTTATTTCTTCTTTGTTAGGCCATTTTTTGAGAAACGTAACAAAAATAAATGTAATATGATTTGATTTCCTTTTGAGAGGTGGGTTCTTTGCATCCATACTGAAAATGAAACTGATAAAATTTTGCATATTGTAGTATTGAAGGATTGTGAATGCCAGTGGGTTGGTTGTCATGGCAATGTTTATACCGTGTATACAAAACAGTTATCAAAGACCACAAAAAAGGGGTGCTACCAGAAATTATTTGTTCTACAATACCACAAAATGTGTTATACAAATGATGTGTTGTGTCGAACTGTACAATATTTTACCCACAACTCTCTCTGATTTGTACTGCTGGACATCATCTCCTTGAAGTCAGACAAATCTCACCTGTATACAGGATTTTGTATAAACATTTTTGCCATTTGCAAGTGTAGAATTGACACTGATGAGTTTCTGAATACCTTTTTTCATTAGTTCTGGGTAGCAATTGTAGAAATTTGTCAACAGATTTTCTTGAAAGACATGCAAAATATTTGCCATGAAATTATGGAAAACATATGCACCAGTTATGACTCTGTCAAAGATACAGATTTCTCTGTATAGTATAACAAAAGAAACCTATTCATACAAACTGACTACCCAAGTTAGTGATACTTTGACATTGAAAAGTTTTTTATTCAGAGTATGTTTAATTTAGTTGTTAGCACATTTTTATACAACATTTAGAAAATAATTTTGATTCTTAAGCGTACATACTTTTGTTAAATATTATTTAAAGGTAATTATTATGCTTATAATGTTGAGAAATATGGGTTATTGAAGAAGTTATAAAATAAGGAACCGCCAAGTGTACCAATCAGAGAGAGTTGTGGGTAAGATATTGTACAGTGTGTTGTGACTGGCAGAAATGAATGTCATGACAATAGGACAAATTGTACAGTCAGCATTTACAACATTTCAAAAGCAATCAGTATTTATAATTTCCACTCCACTTTCATAATATAGCTATACATCCACCCACTAGGTGCCATGTTGTACTGCATGGAGGTGCTATACCTCTTCAACACGAGCATATCAGTGCATGGCTTTACAAACAGAGCAATGTGTGTCAGTTCAAATCACAGAATTGAGGATACTTGAAACACTTCACACAGAAGTATTGTAAGAGTTAATACACTATTAGACTGCCCAACCCAACCCTGGGTACTTTAAGTACATGATACTAATGGAGGGCAATTTCAAGTTGAGGAAACACCACTAGAGGGCGGTACATCACCACAGTTGTTTGTCACAAGACAAATGACTAGGCGCGATATAGTACAACAATGTGCCACAAAAGACACCGCCGCAATATATCATGACAGCTTGCCACAAAATACACCACTAGAGGGCGATATAACAGTTTGCCAGAAGACTATTCTCCATTCAAATTATACACAATACAACACGAGAGAGCGATATAAGCATTTGCCACAGCTATTTATAGAAAGTTCAGTATTGGTTGACAATATCATCCTACACATTTTTTTTTCAGAGAGACTACATAGCTAAAATATTTTTACATCCAAATTTTAAAAATTTTGAACATCTTCCTTCAGATATTTGCCATAATTTTTTTTTCAATTACATATTAGAACATCCCTGAAAATCGGGAAGTTGTCATTTTTCTTCATTTTCTTAAACATTCAACGTAAAATAAGATAAAAAATATACATGTCCACAAAATACACAGTAGAAAATTATTACGATTTACATCAGAAAAAATTAAAAACATTTTGTTCCACTTGAACCATAATAGAAAAAAAAATTATGTAAAAACGAAAAAATGTGAGCTGCAGTGGTTGTGGATTGATGATAAATTTACATCATAATTTGACTTTTAAAATATGCATATCTCATTAAAATGTACCAAATACATCTGTATTCTAAACCATTAGTATTCATAAGACATAATTAATATTCAACCTGCCTCATTAATATTCATAAACCATCATTAATATTCATATACCACCAAGACATACATTTATCTAGTGCAACTATTACTTCACATTTGAAAACTGAAGTCTGGCCTTCCTACGTTACCACTATATTCACAAAATATATGTCACATGCAAAGTCCATCTGTTCGCTAATTTTTCATTAACTCTTCCATCGTTTAACACTTGCTCAATCGTAATTTGACCCATAATTGAATCCTATCAGACAATGTAATGGCATACAGTTTTAACTTGTTTTATAGAATTTAAGTTAAATTTGAAGAAAAGTTGGTTTAGGCATAACTTTATAATGTTGAAATTCCATGTGGAAATCAATGTTCTGGGACGTTTAAGTGATTTCATCTTATGTTGTACTTTTCTTTTCTGCAGGTTTTCATTTTCATCAAATTTTGGCCATGAACCCGCTTATATACACCCACCTAGGCATATCTTAAACTGATAGCTGTGCAGAAATTAGTGCTAAAATGTTGCAAGTTTGGTGCAACCAAAGACCATAAGTCTGCTTCAGAGCCGCTTTTCATGAGAAAGGAAATGTATGGAGTTGATATCCTGAATACAACTGGTGAAAAAATACTGATACATTTGCTTGAATTAAGTGAGGAAAGAGAAGACTTCATGCAAAGACAATATAGGTAAGGACAACAAGATAACTGATACAAAAACACCCTGCGATGTCGGTTGATGTGATGTTTTCTTCAGTTTGTTTACATCATACTGTGGAAGTTAGTGATGTTGTAAAATAATCCTTCCATTAATAAATTTAAGTAACAGTTGCACACTGTTTGAAAGTGTAGAGTTCCATTTATTAAACAAAATCCGAGCTTCCATGGGGTTTATACTTTTCGATAAAGTACCGACATTAATTACTGGGTTGTCTTTGCATGAAACTTGTGTTTTGCCAAGAGCAAGTAAACATATTGGTGTCATTTCATGAGTTGTATACAGCTTTGCAAAGTTTTACTGTCATACATTTTTAAAAACTCGGAAAATCAACTTTGTTTCAGAACCACTTTACTGCAGGAAGGAAATTTGTTGAGTTGATATCCTAAACACACAGCTATGTCAGTAAAATTGCAGGTTTAGTGCCATACATTGATTTCAAAACTCAAAAATATATTTTTGTTAACTGCTGTAAATTATCAACCAAAGTTCATGAGTCTGTTTCAGATCCATTTTACTGGAGAGTGGAAATGAGTTGAATTTAGACAGTTTCCTGTATATCCATATATATCGGCATAGATTTGAAGGAATTCGTACAAAATGTCTGAAGGACTCACAGCTGATGAATGGTAAGTACAGTTACGGTTTCTCCATAAACACATTGTGACATTTTACATTGTAAGGTTTTTTGTACTCGTTAACTGCTGAAATCATTAATTTGTGAGATTCATATTGTCTCTCACTTTAGTATGTCAGAACAAATTCACGAAAACAATGAATAGCTTTACATTGTATAACAGAAGTACAAACTGCTAAAAAAAAATCAGATGTCAACAAGTTCCAAATACTTGCAGTGTGTCTGATATTAAAAAGCAACCCAGATCTGTTGCCCATAGCCAGTGTTGTACCCAAAGCAGTCATCTGTGACCACGTTCCACTTTTATGATGGCAAATTGTAATGAAAACCATAATGTTAGAAAACCTGGGTGCAACACTGCCCATAGTATATGCATCTGTTCTTTTAGATTGGCAAGTCTTAGTACATGTTTTTTTTATCCTATTTGCCATGCAACTACTGTGGGTTCTTTGTTTTTCCTGTATTTATCGTCTCCTTTCAAATACCAGTGACCCTCCCCAGCTGACAACACTAGCATTGGTGGTCCTATCGAGTCATTCTTTTTGTTTTTACGTTGTGATGAACTATTCTCCCTGTCTCCAACATCGCCTGATTCTAGGAACACAAAATCTTGTCCTGAATTATCAGTTTCTTTGTCATCGTTTTCATCTTTGTCTTCTGCAAATGTAAATGCCATGTAACTTTGAGGTTTGGTCGCCATTGCAACACTAGCTGCAGTACTGGTGTCTGGTCCAAGGTCGACGCCGACGCCATCTTCACTGGACAAACTGAAATTATCACCATCCTCTGACCTGAGAAGATCGGGACGCACAAACCGCCAACCTGGTAATTTCTTGCGTCGTGTGGCTATGAGGCATTTAACTGGGCCAACGTGTGTATGGTAGGCAACCCTGGCTGGTCCATTGATGAGGGGTACTCCTTCAAGCTGTGGTACTGGTAGATCTAAGGTGACACCGACACTGGTACCAACCCATAGAGAACCCTGGCATGCCAACATGGAGGTAACACACACAGTTCTATTGTGGAAGAATGATTTTGTACGGCTTTCCAAACCTGTGAAGAAAAAGTGAGTAATTTTTACATTTACTTGACAAGTTGCTGATAATGCAAAAAACACTTTCTGTACAATACGCAGAAGACATCGTGTAGTACACTGTATTCCGCCATGTTGTTTTGATCACAAGAGGAAATGACTTCTAATTTTTTTGAATTAACCAAAAATTTTGTAGGTTGGCAGTAAAAAGCTTGTTTGATAAGAGCGACATTCAACCAAAAAACCCCAACAAAAAAACTGACATAGTAGCCAGTGTCCCATATGGATGAGGATTAGCTAATTTTGGATTTTAAATTTACAAAACAATTTTATCATGGCTTCATACTTGAAAAATTGAAACAACCTTAATCAAGTCTGTGCTTGTAACCAATAAATTAAGTGTGTAAAAATGTTTGTCGTGGTAACACAGTACAATAACAAACATTTTACACATTTATTAATCTATTGAAATGCATACAAGGACTTGGCATATGTTCTGTCAAGCTGTAATCCAAAATATACAAAATCATTACAGAAAACCTTTTTTCAAAAATTCCAACAGCTGTGTCTATTTTAAACTCGCAAAATTGTAGTCTTAAGACAGATTTTTGTATTTATATACGGACAATAAAGTTATTTGAATTGAATTAAATAACCCAATCCTCATGGCCACTAGAAGTGCAACCAGATTTATTCTATAAACCAAGAACATGAAATTCAACCCAACTCACATTTTTGTACAGAGGTTACTTTAAATAGGCAAAATAAAAAAAAAGTTTGTTTCCGATAATAGGTAGGTCGGTTTATTTTATTTTATCTTGCTTGTATTTTAAAAAAAATTGACCCCAAGTCACAATACTTCGTGAGAGTTTAATGAGGTATAAAAAAAAGTAAATGAAGACAATTATACAGACTGTACTGTTATAGTCTAAAAAGACCTGGTTTCTGTTAAAAGTGACTGACTGCAAACAAATATTTAGGGTTATTGGCTTATCGGAAATACACTGTTTTTTCAATGTTACTTAGTTGAACATGGTTCTTATCAAACACAATTGATCACTGATGCAAGTTGGAAATAGGAACAAAAATTATGGGGGGGGGGGAACAGTTTTAGGACTTTATAAGAGAATCGTTCCTTTTGAAATAGACCATCTTTAATTTTGTCAGTATATTCAGTGGCCATATTGGATTCTAAATTTCAGTAATTACGTGTAATGCAGGTGAAATTTTGAAGTCCATTTGCATGAATATGAACATTGTCATTCAACAAAATTGATGATTATTTGTATTTAATAGATAAACATGGCATTTGTCACAATAAACGTTTGAGAATTAAAGTTTAAATAATTATATATTATTTTATTTTACTCACAAATGTTACATTCAGGAGCAAATTGATCCTCAAAGCGTTAACTTCCTAGGTTGTAAATTACTTAATTTTGACCTCTGTTTTAAAAATGTGTACAATTAGCCCAGATTTAGTCTAAAAGGTCAGTCAATTGGTTCATTTATCTAAACAATTGCTAACCATATTACGTATAACCATGGAAACAAAAAACTGGATGTTTCAGACTACTCCAGATTTTATATCCCTGGTCTTTAACTTACAAAATGAGATTTTTGGGGCGAGATCAAAAGTTCAATGGAGGATAAAAAACTAAATTCTTTTACTTTGGGGTGAGGGTTTTGAATCATTTTAGTTCTCATCCTACAAAATTGACTTTACGTTTAATGAATGTTTTGTACTCCTAAATTATACATTAAAGTGTCAACAAAAATAACTATTTTTTCCTCACTACATACTGATTTGAAATTGATTGTGCTATTAGAAATATTTTTTCAATTTTGGCCAACTTAGTTAGAAGGGGTGGAGGTCTAAGTATTTTATTCTACATTAAACTATTGATCTCACCCCTAACAGTTTAAGATTTTTATTTCAGAGCCACATGCATTGTACAGTATTTTAAACACAACTCTCTGATTTATATACTGGGATGTTCCTTATTTTATAACTTCCAAGAAAAGCATATTAAAAACATACCAAAAAACTAAATGAAATGCGTGCTTTGAATAAAATACTTTTCAACATCAAGTAATTACCAGATTGGATAGAGAGTTTAATATGTAAATTTGTTTGGTGAAGTGATAACAGGTGCAAATATTCTACATGCCTTTCAAGAAAGACTGTTGAAAAATTTATAAAAATGTCTGTCTTTCTCCAACAAAACATAATTGACATTGGGTAATCGAAAATCTGTAAACTGAAGCTTATGTGTGAGAGTACAAATAAGAGGGAGTTGTGGGTAAAATACTGTACTGTGACATGCTATATCTAAAAGTTACAATTGTAGGGAGGACTCAGAATATGAAATGTTAATTTTACCTTGCAGCATTCTACCAATTGGTGCATATATGTTGATTTCCTGCAGATATTGTAAGGTCTCTGTGTGAAATAATCGGATGGTTGCTTTATTTTTCATGGACACCCATACACCAACTCCTGCCCTCACCATGAACTGAACACGGATTTTGTGATCGTTGTGGACTGTAAAACTATCCTGTGAAAAGAATATCAAAGAAAGAGAAGGAATTGACATGGCAAGCCAAAAGAGTAACTGTATGTACCGGTAGTTCTGTAAGATATGACATTCATGCCACGCTATCCAACTACCTGCAAGACCCACCTTGAACTTGTCATTATAGAGATTACAAACAGGCAGAGTAGGAATGTTTTTATGGTGATATTTGATAAAATACTAGACTATGGCTAGAAACTTATGCTTACTACTGACATAACATTAGGTACATGGCTGGTCTCATAAAATCAGGCAATAAAATAAATAATTGTGTGTTTCCGATAACATGGCCTCAGAGAATAGGGTAGGATTTCATTTTTTAAATACATATTGTTTTTCGAACCAAACAAAATGATACGACTTAGGTGATAGTTTGATGAAATATGTACGGGAAACACACAATTGTTTTATTTTGCCCCGTTATGATTTAGAAGACTGGCTTGGTATTTGTGTTGACATATAGTGGCATCTCATTTTTTTATGAACAAAAATGTTTAGAAAAATGTTGATATTGGTTTCAAAGTAAGTGTCCAGTAAAGTAGTTGATGATTATTTACGATTTTATCACAGTTAGGTACCTACTCATTTGCTTGAATAAATAGATTAGCTGTCTGCTTTATCTTCAGAGATATATGCTCATCAATTTTGTGTTCGAAGTAGAATGTACTTAGAATTGCAGCAGCCATATCATTCAAGCATACATAGGACTATTACTCCCAGACAAGGCAACTACTAAGTGTGTCCACTGCTGATATTATTATCTCTAAGTTTTAGTGTAACTTCAACAATGTCTGTTACTGTTGTACTAAGTTGGAAACCACTTCTATGTAACCATTTTTGTTCTAGGCTAGATTATTAAGTCAACTGTAAAGTAGTTTGAGTTTCTTCATTTTCAGTCTTGTCAGTTTGTACTACTGTATCTCACAGAAAATTGATAATAAAAAACTTTCATTCCAAACTAGTTGTCTTAGATCCTATAAATATTAACGTATACTGACCTGTCTTTGTACTGTGTTAGTATTGATAATATAGACTGCATTACCACCAGCACACCACATACAATTAGTCACTGGTAACAATGATGTCACTGGAGCAGCTGTCAGTAGGGAAACGTGAGGCTCTTCTAACAACCAAGCACCATCTAGTAAATAATGAAAAAACATGTATCAGAATGTAAGCCACATTTTCAACAGTTAAGGCCACACACCTGTTAATGTGTTAATAATATGATGCCTGTAGTTTCAACAAACACTACATCTATTATTTTGGCATAATATGAATAATAGAGGAACTTTAATGATGTTGGTATAATTCTACCGTTATCAAAATAGTGTCAACAAAACTGTACATGGAGAACAGCAAAAATAAAACACAGTCTATGTACATGTGTGTACTGTACTGTCTGTATGAATGTGTGTAGTCTTACATATGTATACATGTACTTAATATACACAACTGCTGGCATCAGATCATGGACGAACGAAACCTGTTACAAACACGGAAAGTAAACAAATGAATCGGATTAATAAAATATGGCTCAGAATGTTGGAAGTACTTGTATTATATTCCATCATTTGATAAGAATAGTTTTATGGCCACTTTACATAATAGTTCACATTTCCCAGTTCCCCTGGCACTTCATGCAAACATAAAGAGGCCATGAAACTGTTCTTATCAAACCATGATGTATAATACAAGTCTCTGCTGTTCCAACATGCTGTGCTAAGTGTTATTAATCAAATTCATTTTGTCCAGTCTGATGTCAGCAATTGTATGTACATGTACAACTAAAACATCGAGGGATTGTCGAACGAGTGTGGGTATGATATCATACACATTTTATGTTCCCTAGAAACAATCTAGTTAGATAAGAAACAGGCAATGCACAGACACACATACATTGTCCTTGGAACAAACAAAGTCGTCACATTGCAGGCTTAGATTTTGACACATACAAGTGCACTGATTCAAAGTTAGTGATGTGTGTGTACACATACAGTGCCTGCTTGTCGGCAAGAGTGTGGTGTTGTTTATATTTGTATTGAGTGGTCTGTGGGAAGCCTGTTTCTTATCTATCTAAATTGTTCTTGGGGAACTTAAAATGTGCATGATATGGAGGCTGACTGACAGACACATCTGTGTACATTACCTTGCATTCTCTTGAAAACCACGAGCGTACCATCACTCAATCCAACAAACATTCTATTGGTCATGAACTTGATCGATGATATTGCTGATGGTGAGACCTTGAAAGTGAAGAGGGGTTGCCTATTCTTGTCCTGACAGAGGAACACAGATATCCTTGCAATGGAAAGAAAGTACATAGTTAGCTATAGACTCTTTCACCAGTCCTCAGGAGCATTGCTAGTAGCTGTTTTGTATGTACCAATATCTGCTGCATAATTGTACTAGAATATCCTAATCTTGTACTATGGGCCCTCATCCACTAGCATGTCAACAAATGATTAGCCCTATGCAGTCGACAAGCTGCGTATATTTTGCTGCATATAAGGTACTCAGATTATTCTTCTTACAGAAGCACACACTTAACATCACTTGCAATTGACTGAACTCAAACCTGGTATTAAGATATAACTTATAAACTATCTAATGATGTCATTTATATAATTACTATACTGCCCTCTAGTGTCCACTTACTGTTGTATACTTAGCCATCACTTGCAACTGATTGAACTGGTATTAAGATATAACTTATAAAAGATCTGACGACGTAATTTATCATGCATATCAAAAATGTACAGGAACTCCCTACTATAAGCAATCAACTTACACTACCAGAATACAAATTGTCTTTCAAGGCATGCATCATAACATTACACTAGAATAGTTTAATCCACGTTACTTGTAAGTTTTTTCACTTGAGTATAAAAGAGCTCATAAACTCAGCTTGTGCCACTTCAAGAAAAAAGGGGTAGACATTATACAAACACAAACATCTTACCTTCCGGTCTCCGTGGCAACCCACATAGTAGCATCTGGTAGACAGTAATCTGATTCAGACATTTTCCTTGTCCTTGCGAATTTGTTGATTGCTGGAACATATTCCATGCACGATATCAAAGGTTCTCCAGCTGGAAATGCTTCCACAACATGTGGATTGGGTGGATGGAATGAGACAATACTGAGAATGGATCTCTTCTGCTCCCCACTGCTAATCCAAACTGAGCCCTCGTACAAACCTGAGTTGGCCATTTTGGCATGTGTTTTTGGCGACAGGTCCTGAAACTCTAGAGGGCAGTAGACTGCTGCTTGAACCTGAAAAACACAATAGGAAATATATGCAGACATTTTACATGCACATGTACATTCTGTGAAACATACTTAATACGAACAGATACTTGTACAGACAGAAAACAGAAAAAAGTGAACAATTTATAAATACAATCATGACATGCAAACTTCATACACTCTCAATTGCAACAGCATGGGATCTACCAAAAAAAGACGACAAAACGACATTTAATTAAAATGCGAAAAATGAAAATTCTGGCTAACAATACAAGACCAATTTCACTTCACATTCATTATATAATATGATGTATACAATCTGCCAAATAATTGATTTACAACTTATAAAAACTTTGAAACTAAAAATAGTACAACTTGCTTGTTTACCTTGTGTTTGTATGTTTTTGACTTTTACCAAAAATGTATGTACAGGGTCAGGGGTGAAAGTTCAAAGTTCAAATATATCATTTGACAGGGCACTTACTACAGTGAAATCTGCATTTAGACCTAAAATGTACTCAGTATAATGCTGCAATTGAGAGTTTGAAAGCCAGTTTTGGGTTAGTTGTTTTATTTAAACATTATTCCCATGACATAATTACGGCCAAATAGAAAAAAATTGTGTGTTTCCGATGACATGACTGACCCTAGTTTATGGCGCTGACCCTAAACATTTCTTCTGCATTCTAAAAGCTTTTTATAAGATGGCGAAAACTTGCCCATATCGTCATGAAAACTAATTTTTGGTGAACACTATGACTGAAAATCTATTGCTGTGTTAGCTATTGTATTCATGGTATGTTCTTGTTGCTCACAGGTTTTTTGTTTCTCTCAGAATAAGTCGATGACGAATTCATATTTGGCGTACTACGAATTAATTATACTGGTCTAATGTCATGCTTTAAACGATTATGATCAACTACCTTAGGATAGAGTTTATTTGAACGTCATATTTCAGATGAGAGTTCACAGGTGAAATGAATTCTTCTATACTATACGGTCCACGAAAACTCTAAAGAAATTTCTTACTGCAGGCTGGCATAATAAATATAAAAGTATAGACCCTCTACGACTTCAAATATGTTCAGCGAAGCTTTTTTTTATCACATCTATCTTTCATTTTGACATTTGCTTACTCGATATTTTGTTTTATAACCAATAGATGTAAATTTCAAAAATTTTCTTTCAAAAAAGGTAAAATGGTGATAATTTACTTCAGTCTATTTCCATGACATTTTCTTGTCAGAGTATCTTTGGTCAATTTTCCTTTAAAATCATGTTCCATGTCTTTTAAGACTATAAGTTGAAATTAAACAGTATAGTCTGCAAATAAATAAATATTTTATAAATAAATAAAATAAAATTCAGACCAAGCTACCCTATTTTCTGAAGTCATGTTATCAGAAACAAAACTTTTTTTTATATTTTTGCCTAAAAAGTGCGGTGAATGTGAAATGAACAACATGACAGACATGTGACTAGAACAAAAAAAATGAACATATGGACAAATGGACATCACATGATAGTCACATGTACAGATTATCAGTCAACACATTGGTCACATGACAGTCACATGTACAGACATTGAACATTGAAGAGAAATCACGTGTTTGTGTTTGTCACATGCACACCACATACACCACTGGGAGGAGTTCTACAATCCTTCAATCGGAAAGTTTGTTGGCATGCCATATGTTTACTCAACTTTACTACAGGAGAGAAGAAAAGCTGTAAATGCCAGGAAAATGGAATGAAAAATGACTCTTCTAAAAATAACAATACATACATATATGTAGAATAGTTTTTTCTTGATTATTATAAAATGTAAATAAAGGTATGTAAAACTTGCATGCATCGTTAAAAACCACTAGAAATTAAATTAGAGTAACTTAGGGTGTTACATGTACTTGCAACTTATCATTTGTAAGGGAGGCTTTCTCACAAATGAAACATGTTGACCATCATCAATCAGTTAGTTCCACAGATACTTTCATAGTTAATTTTTTGCTCTTTACAAATTTTTTTATTAAAGTTTCTTTTCAATCTACATTATTTTGCAAAAAATTAAATTCTCAATGTTCAGTTTAAGTGATATACTTCATATACATCATAAACGACCCGTGACAGATTAGGAATCAATTTGGGTGTGAAAACAGTTGTCTGGCAGAGTTATAGAAAAGTTGGTCCTGGACAAAAAAAATGATTTTATAAATAGCTAATGCTGATGATTTCACTGATAAAATAACACTAATCGCAGAACATGGAATACAAAGATTTGGCCTTAAATGTTAAATTGTCAGTGGATACATGATGATACTATGTAACACATTTCATTTGGAGTGCCTCCTTTTCAAAGTGAAGGTTAATGAGTTGGTAAATTGGACAGCAATACGGACCACTAACTGTGTCTTCATCAAAGCATCCAGCAGACCCTTATTTGGCAGAAAGGTGTAAAAGATAGATGATTATTAAAATGAGTAATGCATGGTACTGCTGATAGTTATATGTTGTCTGTTTACAAAGTGATCTGTGATATTGCTTTGCTGTCTCACTAACGGCTTGTAATGATATCAATGGCAACTAATTGTGGTTTTAAAAATTATACACTCAAACTGATTAGTTACAATGGGGAGTGATAACGTATGTCAGCCTAATTCACTATATTCATATGAAGTCAATATGTAAATGTGCTCTCTTTGAGATGTGCACAAGACCAACATAATTTACATATGGGGAATATTACGTAAATATCTACAAACTGGTACCGGGTATGGTGATAACTGCCACTGGGGAGTGGGCTATATTAATCAGTTGCCATTGACTACAAGCAGTTAAGATAGACAGTGAAGTAAATTCTGATTGCGATTTAAACAGACTACTAAGCTGATATGAACAAGAAACACAATTACATCGAACTCTTTCATTACCAATAGTTAACATCTTGGTACAATTTGGGAAACACTCAAAATTGGTACTTAGGAATGGAACTCCAGGAATAAAGGCATTTTCATAAACTATGGGTTCTGGAGAGTCATTTCATGATTTTTACATCACCTAAAATTACTTGTGATTTCAGAGAAACATCAATTTATCGTGTGCATTTATAGGGTATAAATACTGTTCTAGTGACTCATAGCAACAAAGCCCCTTAGGTCACTCATATTTTCCTTGACTGAATGAAGAAAAATGTTGGGGAATAATACACATTTTACATGTAAAGTTATCACCTTCATTGCATTATCAAGTTAGATGTGATATTTTTGGTTCTCTTAAATTTCATAATTTTCATATCGAACTGGTATGAAAAGAGTTGCATATACTAGCAATATGACTGATTCACACACACACACACACACACACACACACACACACACACACACACACACACACACACACACACACACACAGTGAAAATCTCAGATGTGAATTTATCAGTCTCTGATTAATGAAATATATTTCCTCTATACAAATTATGTGGCTAATGAAAAATGTTATACATGAAGGCTTATAGATTTATACATATAGCTAAAAGCAGTGACAATACTATTGGCTGACTACCAGATGTTCACATACATATACAGTACCTTCACTGGCTGTCTGTGTCTTGTAAAAAAGCTTATAGTAACTACAATTCTATTGGTTGACTACCAGATGTTTACATACATGTACCTTCACTGGTTGGTTGTGGCTTATACGAAAGCTAATAGTAACTATACAATACAATTGGTTGACTACCAGATGTTCAGATGTGTGTACCTTCACTGGTTGTTTGTGGCTTATACGAAAGCTTATAGTAACTACAATTCTATTGGTTTACTACCAGATGTTCACATACCTTCATTGGTTGTTTGTGACTGGTCATAGCTAATGGTGATGATTTCATCATTAATGGTAAACCAGAGATGTCCAGCTTTCCTTCTTCATCTGGGTCGTACCAGGCTGGATTATTGCGGGGTTCTGTCAATGAAATAAGGTCAGATAATGTCAGTATTGTATAAACAGTCATGCTGATGGAATCAGGGTACAACTATTGGCTCGTCAGTGGTTAATCCACTTGCCTCTTTACTGCTGTGGATGGGGTGCATTCTCGTGTGACTCAGGAAAACCTATGGTATTGTATCAGATGTATGTAATGAGCGCTCACAACAGAACTAACGACAGTAAACGTAACAGCCAAAAAAGAAATTGCGACATGTACACTACATCGGATTTTAATCAGATTGAGTCTAACTCTACCAAACAACACACGGTCAGGTTTTTCCTGGGTATTCTGGTTTTCTTTTGCATTAACACTGGATCAATGTGGGGTAGCCCTCAAAGAACTTTTTCAGAGACAAGCACTTCTATCGGTACCACGTACCTAATTATACAACTGACTTGACTGGGGAACAATAGTGGTACTGCAACTAAGTACACAGGATTAAATCCTTCACATAGCAACCTCTATCCTACCAGGTCCCCATTTGTACAGCTGAATTGACAGTGACACAATCATTGTTCAAATCTTGCCCAAGGACTTCAGTCATTCAGAAACAAACGGTTGCATCAAGGCTCTGAGCAGCAGAGTGCAAACCTGACACCATTAAATATTGACAACTTCACGCAATTACACACTACCTGTAAGTTTACTTTAAATTCTGTTCATTCGTAATATGGTAAGTTAAATTTGACAGTACTAGGTAAGTAGCATAAAAAACTTACTTAAGGCAAGTTTGGCCATTTCTAAATCTGCTATCCAGTTTGTCTTGGTTTTCTCAAGTCCTGCATTGAAAACAACGATGGTACGACCTGATCTAAAAATAGACAAAGACACAATAGATATCCAGTGTGTTAGAAGTCATTAAAAATTCAACCAAAAATTCATCAATTCAATGAAAATTGTATAAAAATTGAAAAATGGAGAACAGTAAACCAACTGTTCTTTCCAATTATTTGACACAACGAATGTCCTAATCCTAACTCTTAATGTCTCGAGAATGTTTCCCATAGTTTACAAATTCAACAGGCATACATTCAGTCACTGAATTGTGGTTTTGAAGAAATTAGAGTTAAGAATTAAGAAACAAACACACTATGATACAATGACCACCAGATAAGATCCCAGCTGTATCACTCCAAATTTGTTCATGACTCTCAAGCGAGACATGTGACATCTGCAAAAATTTGGAATTTCCTTTAAGACTGTTTTGACTCGGAGTATAAATTTTAACTTATAAATTTTTCTTCAATATTCAGTGTAGCACTTTGTTGACTGTGTTAACATGTTAATTTAAGAGAATAATACTAACTTTCCAGATGCAGGTAGAGAGAGTTGAATTTTGCAAGAATCAGCAGCCCGTATCTCGTCTTCCTTCCTCTCAATCAAGGTGTGAATTGCAGTTGTCCATTTATCAACAGCTGAGGGGTTAAAAGTCTTGTAAGTCCCCTTAAGTAACTTGATTTGTGCTCCTATTTGATCGGCAATAGCTAGGTCATGTGTAAGGTCGTCTCTCTCAGCATACAGTTTACCTGGACCAGTGTAACTCTTCATATCTGTAATGATGAAAATATGTAACTTACACACAAAAAAAGTTGATTTTCCAGTTCTCCGATGTATGGCGCCAGAGGGCGTCGCACTGACTATGACATAATATGACCTGGATTAGTGGCGGGATGAAGAACTTTTCAGATCACCCTCAATAGGGAACTTGCAATCCAGACTGAGCATGCTCAGATGCAAAGGACTATGGGATTATCTGTTATCGTAATACCTAATCTGGAGCTACTGATAAAATTAACCTCCCACAATTGTCAGGGTAACTATGAATTGATTATTTGTGGTTACAAACGATGTATCAACACTGTTTACAATGCTAATTGATTAGTATTTATTATCACATTTCCCATGATGCAACATTCAACATGGTGGGTTTGCAAGTTCCCTATTGGAGCACACATAAAATGAAACTGTAGCGAATTGATCAATGCTGTGGTACACTTTCATTTTACTTCACCAAAATAGTGCTCATATGCAATATGACAAACACTGAGTGTAAAGATATGGTGTGATACTCTTCCTTTGATACATGGATCACATTAATTTTAAATCTAGTTATTAAATGAAAGTGAATTATTTGTGTGATGTCTGTGAAATTTATGATTGTATGTTTATGATTTGCATGTATGTGTGCAAGAGAAAGAGAGAGAGAGAGAGAGAGAGAGAGAGAGAGAGAGAGACACACACACACACAGACAGACAGAGAGAGACAGACACAGACAGAGAGAGAGAGACAGACAGACATCGAGAGACAGAAAGTAAGAGACACACACAGAGGTGAGTGGATGTGAATATTTGGTAGGCAACCTTATGCCTGTGTATGTGGATATGTATGCCCATTGGTCTAATAGCTAATTGGCACTTTTGTTGTAACAGGTGTTTCCATGTGAGAGTGTATCCATATTGTGTTTGTGTATTTGTGTATGTGAATGTTTTCCTATGTATGTATATCAATGTTCTTTCCCTGTAAATGTCTACCTATGTGTAACTTGGTTCCTGTGCATGTATGTGAGTCCTTATATGTATGTGTCTGTTAGTTTACCAGTACATTACAATGTTGTTAACTCCTAGTAATGACAATGATGTGTTCTGACCTTTGCTGGAGATATTTCTTTTACTACCTGGTGTAGTAGTCAACGTGGTTCTAGCTGGTCCTTTGTCTGTGGAATACAGTCCTGCTTCAGTTGAGGCAGCTACCTCGACCTCCATCAATGGTACAGACCATTTTAATTTATACTTGGGTACTACTGGATCATAAGTACTTGACATTGATGATCTACAGAAATGAGAAACAAACAAGAATTATTGAAGTTACACTAGGTATAACTTGGGTATTATTTTTTTGGACAATCAACAATATATTTACTGAAAATTGTTACAAATACCAATAATTAGACATTGTAAATGTCAATTCTATGTACCTGATATAGAATATTACTACCTCAGTGTGTCATAAAAATAACAACCATTCGATTCCATGGTTGACACCATAACTTCCATGCCACATGCATTACCTATCGGCACGTGTGAGAAAAAGTCCACCTTCTTGTTCTATTTTGACCCTCTACTATGAAGTAAAATGCTATTGCAGGTACTGAGAATAAGTCAACCTTCTTGTTCTATTTTAACCCTCTAGTATGAGGTAAAATGTTATTGCAGGTACTGAGAATAAGTCAACCTTCTTGTTCTATTTTGACCGTTTTCTTTTTTGGATGTTAATCTTTACTTCTTACTTGTATGTTATGTTATTTTGGAGGGAAATAAATTTCAATTTCAAATTCAAAATTAGGTCTACTTATACTTACTTGTGTATAACAGAGGCACATATGACAAGATCTGTTAACATAAATATACGACGTTCTACCATCTTGACTTCATCACCAACACTGTTATAGGACTAAAAAAAATGAAACAACAAATATCAACTATTTCACTCAAGTCTTAATTTGAAAGCAGATTATTCAAATATGTTTTTGACAATACTTTGATTTTGATAAATGTCAACAAAAATACATTTTCAAAGTCGTGTATTTAAAAAAAAATAAAAGTTGTCAATTATTTTAAATCTAGTGTACATTCATTTTAAGATTGTGCAAACTTTCTAAGTTGACAATGCTACACAAATAATTAGTTATTAATCTTAGATGAGATTTGCCACTTCTATAAACACACAACAGTGTTCTCCTTAGAATGTTTCACAGGATGGCTTAGACATGGATAGCGCCCTCTATAGTTGTTCCATGTACATACAGTTGGTAACTATGGAAACTGATAACACTCTCAATAGTTGCTACATGTACATACAGTGGGTAACTATGGAAACTGATAATACCCCCTATAGTTGTTACTTGTACATGGAGTTGACAGCTATACAAAGGGAATCTGGGGTCATGTAGCTGTGTTTTGTACAATTTTTGAATAAAGTTTGGAATACATGATATTTTTCAATATACATTGAATCTGTACATGTATCAAGAAGGCACTAACAAATTACAAGAAGGAGTGATACTCTTGTTATTTTGTTAAGAAATGACTTTCATTCTATCAAGTGTGCACTCACAATTTAGAAATGAAAAGAGGGTTTGACACCCTTGTTTCTTAGTTCAAGGAGAACTTCTATTACATCAAGGGGGCACTTATGAAGTAAACAAGAGCTGAATGCTTTGTTACTTTGTGCATGAAAATTTTCACTACTTCAAGACAGCACTCATAGCTTACAAGAGGACTTGGCATCCTTGTTTATTTGTTCAGGGAAAACTTTCAATATTTTGAGTGGACAAATCAGAAATTATGAGGGGGCTTGGCATCCTTGTTACTTCATTCATATCGTGGAGAACACTGGCCTGAAAGAACCTGTTGTTTGTCTGCTTATATAATCACTCGATAACCAAGTATATAGGTTACTTGTGAGATTGCAGTGCTAACTTATTGTTTGTGCAGAACGAAATCCCCACTTTTGGAGCGTTAAGACAAAAACTAACGTATAATTTTTTTGAACATATTAGAAATAGTTATAATAGTCTCATTTCAGCAGTGCTTAATTCTGATACAATCCTCTATTCACATCATCGTAATCCACGGCCTCTTTTACGCCACCGTCCAAGGCACACGTCAAAAGGCCGTTATTTCGCAGTATGGTGGAAGAAATAAAAGCTCTGGTTTGCGAGAATGTCTATTCAGGGATTTTAAAATTGTATAGAGATTTGTTATATTTTTAAATGCTTGTATTTGCTCATGTATGTATTTGTCAGTTTATCTTTTTTTAAGTTTTACTGGTTTTAAAAATGCTGTTTTTTGTGTTTTTTTATCTATGGGATGTTCATGAGTATTTTAGCATTCTTTTCTCTCTCCCGAAATAAAGTTTACTATTAAAAAAAAAATTAATAGTAACAATATAAGCGTAAACAACAACAGGATCTTTCAGGCTATGAAAACACTGGGGAATATTAAAACATATACTGATCTTATTGGGTAGGGTTTCACAGGCAGGAAAACACTTACATCATCCTGAATAAACACAAAAAGAAAATAGAAAAGATACAAACAATAACATATATTCATGCACCAATGACATTAATAACATCATGCTGATAGCATACATAGTAATCACATTTCATATGAAACAAACACATCACAGAAATAAGTTTGTGGGTAACAGACAGGAAAAGAGTTTCAGACATATTTACATGTTAATAATACCCTCAGGCTTATTTTTTTATCCACAGTTATATTAAAGGGGCACAGTCTGTAAGTTTGTGGGTTTCGTGGTTACGTTTGTTTAACAACGCCTTATCTTATTCCAACCACTAAATTATGTATCAAGCCTAGAAATATGAATAGCCCTAATCAGAAATGTGTATGAATATATTATGACATAATATTTTAGTTACTAATAAAATCAAGAAATGCTATACTCTTGATTTCAATCTTCTTTGTGTATATTCAACCACTACTTGTTGTAAAAACATGAAGATAATATGTCCTTTGTCCAAAGAAGTAAATAAATAGATAACATAGCACGGTGTGACAAGTTGGTTTCAGTGAATAATGTTGTGTCACATTTGTGCTAAATCAGGTTTAGGGTGTGTTCTGTATTGAATTGTGTACACTATTAAAATGGGGTCTCAGCTACAGGCAGTGCCACTTTAATTATGATAGCAGAGATGCATAGAATAGAGAATTAGAATACTGTACAGTAACAATGTTTCAGATCACCATGACATTAGTGAGTGTTGACATGCATAATAATAATAAAATAAAATAGATTTATTCAGGATAGCTCAAATAAGTGTCACAGTACTAAAGTAAGTGAAACACTTCTTTCTATTGAGGCCCTCAAGCATTACTACATTAACAATCATACAAAATGATAAAAGTATGTAAAATAAAACTCAATACACTAAGCGAAAAGGTAGAGAAAGGGAAAAGTGCCAAAATTGACGTACAGTCACAAAAACGAAAAGTGAAACTGACAAACAAATCTATCATATATGTATATGGTTATAAGGAAAACATCTTGACTCCTGTAGTTACTCATATACATAATTCTGACTATACAGTTACATGTACATGAACACATTTCTGACTATATAGTTACATGTGCATTTGCACTGGAAGTCATCTTTTGACTCCTTGTAATTATTGGTGCTACTTGCCTATTCATTGCACAGTGCTGCACCACATACATGTATTAGCCTTTGGTTTTCTAAGATAGACACAAACTAAAACTATTGTCACAACATGTTGATACAACTGTGATAAGCTATTGAATGGATGTTGGTTTAATTATAGTCTCAGTAGGGAGTTGTCTCTGAAAACTGGTTTATTTAGAGTGCCATAAACTTGCAATTTACTGTTTTGGGACTTCAGTGTTTACACTATGTTGGTCACAGGGTGATTAGAATTGCACAACAGAGGAACCGCTATCACCCACTTGTGTAATCTACCACATTGAAGAACAATAGATTTAGTTTGCCGGTATCTTAGTAAACTGAAGACTGGATTACCAGAGTTGTAATCATTTGGGGATATGGTGTAATCATCGCAAATCAAAAATGTGTAAGTCTAAATAAATTAAATGTAAATATTAAACTTACGATTTGTAACATATCATCCTGCCTTATTAGACATCTGTTGGATGCTGTGGTTGCCTAGAAACAATATAGAGGAAACTGTAACCATAACGATCAAATGATTCATACTCAAAGATGCAATAGATGTAACATGAGCAACGTCACTTTTCCAGAGTGATGGAGGTTAAATTTTTGACCCTGTCTGTGTGCTTCTTTATTTGTTTGTTTGTTTGTTAGTTCATAAGCTGGATATTACAACTGATTACTGTAGTTCATTTACTAATTAAGTTTATTTAAATCAGCAAATTTCCATAAAAAACATGCCGTGCATTCACAGGATTTCATGTAAAAGGAACACTCACTGCACATCATGTATAATTTATGTAGATATAATATGCATTAATGTTTTCAGTATTGCATTGCTGTGAAAATACCACTAATATGTGTACACACCAGTACAAGTAATCTCTGGTACATGTGTAGTGTACTGCAGTGAAAATACCACTAGTATGTATACACACCGGTGCAAGTAATCTCTGGTACATGTGTAGTGCACTGCAGTGAAAATACCACTAGTATGTATACACACCGGTGCAAGTAATCTCTGGTACATGTGTAGTGCACTGCAGTGAAAATACCACTAGTATGTATACACACCGGTGCAAGTAATCTCTGGTACATGTGTAGTGCACTGCAGTGAAAATACCACTAGTATGTATACACACCGGTGCAAGTAATCTCTGGTACATGTGTAGTGTACTGCAGTGAAAATACCACTAGTATGTATACACACCGGTGCAAGTAATCTCTGGTACATGTGTAGTGCACTGCAGTGAAAATACCACTAGTATGTATACACACCGGTGCAAGTAATCTCTGGTACATGTGTAGTGCACTGCAGTGAAAATACCACTAGTATGTATACACACCGGTGCAAGTAATCTCTGGTACATGTGTAGTGCACTGCAGTGAAAATACCACTAGTATGTATACACACCGGTGCAAGTAATCTCTGGTACATGTGTAGTGCACTGCAGTGAAAATACCACTAGTATGTATACACACCGGTGCAAGTAATCTCTGGTACATGTGTAGTGCACTGCAGTGAAAATACCACTAGTATGTATACACACCGGTGCAAGTAATCTCTGGTACATGTGTAGTGCACTGCAGTGAAAATACCACTGGTATGTCTGGTACATATGTATTGCAATGCAGTGAAAATACCACTAGTATGTATACACACCGGTGCAAGAAATCACAGGTACATGTGTAGTGCACTGCAGCGCATATGCCACTATATAGTATGTGCACACATCAGTGCAAGTAATCTTTTTTTACTAACTCACCTTGGTTGAGTACTTGACATTGAGATTTTTCAGGACTTGTCTGACTTCGTGTCTTTGTTCTGTTTGTCTTTTCCTTTCATTCAGTCTTCCAGCTAATGTTTCTAGTCTGGTTAGAGCTAGTTGTAAAGACATCCTGTCCGGGTGACCCTGTGGTGTATGCTTCAAGAGATCCTACAGAATGACAACACATAGAAAATAGCTATATCAAAGTAACATGTGGATTTAAGACTTCAACTGAATGTGTTTTTGAAAATATTTTCTTAGATATAGGAACTTACACAAAGGCACAAAAAAGAATTGTTTCTGGTCAGCACATGCGTCACTTAAATACCCTGCATCCGTCTTTTTGTGTGTGTTTGTCCAGCTCATGCAGTCTGTAGATCCGCGGGGAAACACAAAAATAACCCTCCCTACTTCAGTCCGACCAGAAACAATTCTTTGGCCTAATGTCATATACCCTGAACAGTATTGAATCAGTTGTGGGTATTAGACATATCTGTGTAATATGGTAGAATAAATCCAATCAAAGTTGGTTTTTGGGTCAACACCGTAAAATCAGTGCAAATATCCAACTGAACTCCACATGCTCCACCTGCAGTCTGCTTAAACTAAATCAAGTGGAGACCCGACAACGTTATCATGTTCATATGAATGTTGTGTGTGTGTGTGTGTGTGTGTGGTGGGGGGCACAGAATTCTGTTCTTGACTAACGAGATTGACTAGACGTAATGTGTGAAGATAACGTAGTAAAATCAAAATATGGTCATCAGGAACTAGACTACCATACCCCATCCCCCCCCCCCACCCCCCACCCCAATAGTCCAAGACATCATCGTACCTGAAGTAAACAGATGAACTGTGGGAATCTCTGGATTGGTTTCAACATCATACCCTGTAGATCCATTCTATCACTGTTCTTCATTTGTCTATCCTGAAATTTTAGACCAAGAAAATTCACAATTTAAAAATCAAAGTCCCAAACATACGATTTGAACTATTTATCACCTACAGATCAATGTCTGCACGTATAATAAAATTGAAAACATAAATATATCTGTGCCCTTACCTTGATGAATTCATCAAATGCTGGTTTACTGGCACAAGATTTCTTGACAGTATCCATTGCTGTGTTGAAGTTATTGACGTATGCACTGTAGGCAGCCAGTACCATGGACTTGGAAAACTACAGGGTATGATATAATACCATGGTAGTTATTGACATTAGTACTGTAGGCTGCCAGTACCAACACAAATTTGCGAGTACTGAATGATAGGGAATTAGACAACCCTAAATATCAGAAAAGACTGAGTTTATAAATCCTGCTTGCCAGGGACCTCCTTATGGTGGACTCAATGGAAGGGAGTGGATGCAGAATGTTTACTACAAAATATTCTATTGTTCTTGGACTTACTAAGTGTATAATATGAATACTAATTAGTACACCTGTCATTGAAAATACACACATCTGAAGAGAATGGCACACTGAAACATAGACCCTCCACCTGGGTCTATGATTGAAATACATGAGCAGCTGAAGATATTCAAAGCTGGCCTGAGTTCAATCTGTAGCCACCTGTGGTTATACCTGTGATTTAGCACCCCTTTGTTTCTCTTTGACTACTATTAGCATATTACAGTCAAGTCTGGAAATTGATAACATTGAGGCAATCAACAGTGGGAAGACTGTTGCTGGACTATACAGCTTTTTTCAAAACAATTATGACCACCTGTCATTTGATATGTACTTTGCTTACATCAAGGAAAGCTACCAGGTGGACAGAAAATGTACCTTCCACTACAGTTCATGACCTCTCAATGTTTACACTCACTGCAACTTCAATCAAATGGCCATTACTCATTGAATATTTTTTCCATCAATGATCAATACATACATAATATTTCAGGTTTTTGGTGATTGACTCAACCAACTACAAATTTGGCAATATTTCTTTCTTTTGGTGGAAATATTACTAGTACTAAGGAAAATACTTGCTGTGTAAGTGGAAGGAAAAAAATATTCACATACTTTAAAGATTTTATGCAAGTGTGATAACAAATGTTGTTCATTTTTGGCATAATGTACTTCTTACAGTAGGACACAAAATTTAGTCAGATCTTTGTCAATAGAGGGCAGTATTGCAAGCATCAATGCTAGGCGTCAGTAGGGCGCCCTCTACGACATTACTCAGTTTATTTATGAAATACTTACTGAGGCCACGAAGACATCTCCCAATTTCTGCACTGCGTCCCATTCTTTAACTTTTGCTGCTAGTGCAATTTGAAATATGCTATGACACTGGTGTATTGCTCTAACTTGCTTAAAGATGACATCAACCTTCTCTCTCTCAAGAATTGGTGGGCTACTATCCAGTAAAGGTTTCTCATAGTCCTGTAGGAATAAACAACATTACAATATTATAACAAGTCATCGTTACAGACATAGCCCCCTAACATTGCTACTTACTAATTCACATTCTGAATTTTTTAATGACAAATATGGCCATCATTCAGTTATTATTAAAAAGGTCCACTCATGAAACAAAGTGACATGCATAAATTATGCAAATAGCACCTGACATTTGTGGAAGGTTTGGTTGAAATTGACCCATGCATGTTTGAGATACAGGTGGACACCGATGGATGAACATGAGACTCAATGTAATAGTCCCCTCCCCCTCCCCCTCCAAACTTTGTCCACTGGGGCTTTTAGAACAACTAGGAGGGTCCACATTAATAAATCATCATCCTTTGTCATATTTCAAGGTGAGGGGGGGGGGGGGGGGGAGGTGACAGGTTGAGGGCGCTTAGTAGAACTAACTCATAAATACTTAATAAGGTTAATCATAGTCAGTATAGTAAAGCTGGTTTATTAAAACCAGCAAAAGAACAAGTTAATAATTGATTTAGAAAAAAAACACCAGATTTTCAAATCATTACTTTATTACATGGCACCTTGTAGGGAAAGATACTTTTAAAGAGCAAAAAATCCCCAACACCACTGTAGGCTGTGAGTCAATGCCTCCTGATAATATCCTGACTTACCAAAACAATTCAAGCCCTCCAACCACCCCCTAATCCCCACCCCCACCCCCAAGGGGCTACTAGACATGTAAGAATATAAAGTCTTACCTGTATAAGTCTGGTCAATGTCTTGACATAGGAATTCTCACTGTCAATTATACTCTGTACAATATGTCTTCTTAAATTATCTTCTTTACTCAGTCCTTCAGGTGCTGGGGGTAGCTGTGGTGGAGGGTGTCTTCTGTCACAGATTGCTACATCTATGTATGGACTTTCCTCCTCTGTTTGGTGAAAGGTTCAAATATTATAGAAGTGAGTGTGTGTGTGTGTGTGTGTGTGTGTGTGTGTGTGTGTGTGTGTGTGGGTGTGTGTGTGTGTGTGTGTGAGAGAGAGAGAGAAAGAGAGAGAGAGAGAGGGAGGGAGGGAGAGGGAGAGAAAGGGAGAGAGAGAGAAAGAGAAAGAGAGAAAGAGAGACAGAGACAGAGAGAGAGGGAGAGGGAGGGACAGACAGACAGACAGACAGACAGACAGACAGACAGACAGACAGACAGACAGACAGAGACAGAGAAACAGAGAGACAGAGAGACAGTGGTTTAACCCTTAAAATGTTATGTACTGTTGGCTAAATATGTCAATTAATTTACCATCATCTCCCATGAGCCCTAGAAAGAGGCTCTCAACTTAGTAATAATTAATTCTTGTACTACATCCATGGGGTCTAATTTCTTATGAGTAACGTTTCACCTGTTCAAACCCACAGGCTTAGTCAATTGGTCTGTTTGATGGCGTTAGGTGGCGTAGTGGCACACAACTCGAAGGAAAAAATGAAAAATTTAAAATAATTTCTTGTCATAATTAGAATTAATGAATTAATTTTAACCTTTGACACATACCTTTATCTTCGTCTTGTTTGTCAGGTGCTGTTTTACGAAAGTCCAACAGTCTAAGAACCCCATCATCATCACGAAGCTGACAACACAATGCACACAATATTATGTCAATTCTTAATTATTCCTAGACCACAGCCAGCCTCGTTTTAGTGAAATTCATCAAAACACTATTCACAGTTTCCATGTTGACCTGTCAAGTGTTATCAATCCAATTCATTTGTTTACATTCCCAGTTTGTAACAGGTTCCGTTCATCAATGTTTCAATATTAGCAGTTGCATCAAGCATCGTACAGATCCAACCTACGACTTTTGCAGTTGTGTTAATGTTCTTATTTTTTGTCAAACTTTCAACTTGTCATATCAGTTTCTGTTTCTGCTGCACAAGAGTTCCATTCAGGTGTGGGTTGGAATTTTGGATGAATGTGTTTGTTTGTACTTTTATTCTTTGTCTCAATTTATATACTTGAATTGTTGTGCTGTGAGCCGATGTCGCAATGTTTGCCGTCAGTGTTGTAGGTATCTGTGTTTTGAAGTATCTGATGAAACATACTTTATTACAAAACCTGGTCAGATGTTTGATAGCTTATGTTCAATTGTTGCTATGGGTGTGGTCATGGTTGCCATGAATGTTATACACTCATCCCACCCCTCACCCCCTCCTAGACACAGACACAGACACAGACACAGACACACACAGACACACACACACACACACACACACACACACACACACACACACACACACACACACACACACACACACACACACACACACACACACACACACACACACACACACACACACACACACACACGATAGCATAGCACAAGTGTACCATTTTCCGGTCACGCCAATAACATACACACATCATACTATTAAACTCACCTCTGTGGATTCAAATTTACGACTCCTCCCAGGTGTACCATGCTCCCCTTTAATCGTAGATTGGTGACGACTCACACCAGGTGTTTGTGGCGTGTCTTCAAAGTAGTTATTAACATCACTATCAACACCACTCTCACCTTCATCAGACCTGTCCCACTCATCAGAACCCCAACTAGACAAAGAGTCGGTTTCTCCTCCAAAACTAAAATTGTGTGACGGAATGTCGTCATACAGGAGTTCATCATCAATAAAGAAACCTATCAAAATAAAAATAATACTAGTAAATTTTACTCATTTTTCTGATCTTTGCTTAGGCCTAATAGGCCTAACAATTGTGTTGTTCCGATTACACTCAATTTTAGAATAGGTGGGGAGGTAGATTTTTTATTTATTTATTTTTTTTCATGCATGAGTGTCTTGTTCAGGTTTTCCATTGTTTTCCAAATGGTCTCTGTGTTATTTATTTCTTCCTATCAGATGTACAGCTATTACATATTTGGATGAACTGTTTTCTTTTTATGTTGATGTCAGTTTCTGCATCCACTATTTCTCGTGAGACTTCACAATTTTTGCAATTTTATTATTTTTTCTCGAATACGTAAAAACGTTTAGGGTCAGCAGTGAAAAACTAGGTGGGGTCAGGTAACCAGAACCAAACAATTATTTTTTATTAGGCCTTATTAATTAGCATTTCACAAGCCATTCAATTTCGTATAGTCAATGTATTTTTTACTATTTTTTCATCAATTTCTTTGAATTATTATCTACATGTATGTGTACTGAGGAGGTTCATAGCCAAAATAATTCATAAAAGATGAAATACACTTCATCACAACATGCAACAACTATAATATTGAGAGACAACAAATGTGTACCAGACTAAGTGCAATCAGTGGTCTAGGTAATTTCAAAGAACTAGACAATGAAACAAAATTACTCTTTTTAACTCTGATCAAAGACTAATACTTATGGCACTGACAACTTTCCTAAAATCAGCACTTATCAAAAGGAAAGACATTGTACAGAGTTAAAAGATATTATATATTACATTTATCTAACCTAAAGTTTACACTTTCATATAAACCATATTTTGTTTTGTTTTTTTTAACTATTACTACTCTAGTTGATATATTTACTAGTTTGTTTTAGCACCAAACACTTATTGCAGAAAATTCTATGAAGATATGTAGTTTTCTTAACGGATGCAATAAAGATTCTATTCTATTCTATTCTATTCTATTCTACTCTGTTCCGTTCCATTCCCTTCCCTTCCCTACCATTCTATTCTATTCTATTCTATTCTATTCTATTCTATTCTATTCTATTCTATTCTATTCTATTCGTAAAGTAAAGAACCCATTTTAGGTAAAGTACAAATAGTTGTAAATTCTCAAACAGTACATTTACAGTACCTTGTTCAGCCACCATATCAGGGGCTAAATCCTCATACAATAACGCTGCATCACCAGGTGAATCAGAACCAGCCATGGAAAACAATTTTACATCTTGTGACGGCTCAAAACCGTGTCCTGTAATATACAAAAAAATTATCATTGAAACATCGACTCTAGAAAATTATTACAAGATGGATGCAAGTTACATAGTAAGATGTGTTATTGTTACAAGTCACAGTCTATAATATGTTGCGTCAGTGCAGTAAGGTCGTATCTGCTATGCAATTGTATGGGCAGACACGACCTTACTGCACTGACTCAACGATTACTAAGCAGGAGTTTTGTCCAGAGTACTTTCAGTTTCGGCTGTATGGATTAGGAAGATTTTAGTGATGTTATTTTCACAAAAAGTTCTACATTGTGGGGTTTTTAGCTGTCAATGATGCCTGTCAGCTCTACTCAGATGAAGCAATTTGACTTGGGTCTGTATTTGATTTGTGGTTAAGCCATATCTTTAATACTGAGCAAGAGTTTTGTTGCAGGATATTTCCCGATTCTGTTGAATGGATTAGAAAAATATTAGCAGGTTTATGTTCACTTGATGTTCCCCTATGTCTGGGATTTCTCACTGTCGATTTATATCGTTGTCAATGGTGCCTGTCAAGTGCTACTCATATGAAACAATTTGACTTCTCCGATTTGTGGTTACGCCATATGTCAGTTTTTACTAAACAAAATATGTATATCCCGTGCATGAAACCATACATGTAGTGTACACCTACACCCACATGTACATTTACATGCTGTGTGGGTGTGATGTTAACTACCGGTCTCCTTCAGACAACTTTCAACCATTCATACTGTCCTAGATACATAAATTACATTTTAATTTTCAACTGCTGTACTGTCTGTCTGCTTTGTATTTAAAGTACATGTAGCAGACCGGTAGTCCATTTCACTTCAGTTATGTCACAGTTGTTCATTTCTGTCAAACTACTAGCCTATCTGTAAACCTGAGAACGACTATTGCTATACTATTCCGCTATCCTAACTAACAGTAACATTTTGATTGTTGAATTTCCGCTACTGTTCAGTAAACAGTAGCGAAAATGTCAGTTAGGATAGTGGCATAGTGCCGTGACAGTCGCCCTCGAGTCTACAGGTAGGCTGTCAAATTATAATATACATTTTTAGTTTGTCAATAGTCATGTTATTGTAATCAAAGGCCATCCCATTACCAAAAATACAAATACTTGAAAATACTGTAAACTTACATACTTTCACCACCAGAAAATTTTCTAATTTTAGTCTTCAGCTAGTTCTCAAAGACTAATTTTTACTAATAACCAGACTGGTACATTCTGTTTATGTACAAGAAGGCATAGTCACTACATATTTTTACTAATTACCAGACTGGTACATTCTGTTTATGTACAAGAAGGCATAGTCACTACATATTTTTACTAATTACCAGACTGGTACATTGTGTTCATATACAAGAAGGCATTTTAGTTACTACATATTTTTACTAATTACCAGACTAGTACAATGTGTTTATGTACAAGAAGGCAGTTTAGCCACTACTTAGTTTTGGCAATTTTGTTTCTAGCTGAAATAAGTGAAAATAAGTCTTTAGTATTTCTTTCTCATTGTTCTGTCTTGATTCATTAATGAGTAATAAATAAAGTTAGCGACAAGTTTCTGTAATTCATCCACTTGATCACATGACAACAGTTGTGTAAATTTTTCAAAGGATTGTGAATTATCGAAATATAATGGGATGTATTTGACCTGAGGTGTGCAAAAAAATCACATTTCAAAAGAAAATGGTCCTCGATTTCATTTGAATCACAAAGTACACAAAGTCATTCAGCTCTAAAAAATATCTTGTTTGTAATCATTACAAGTAGAATTCTCTCTCAAGTTGTTGTTGTTTCTAGTGTTAGTGACTTGAATGTGACCATTTCCCTGATCGGTAAATAATGGCAACATCAGGAGATGACATGTTTATAATGTCCATACAGCTAATAAACAAATCAATCTTTTTGTGACTAGTGAGTCAGCAGTTTTACAAACCGAAGTCTGGACTCTATCACCTCTAAAAGTACCAAGGTTATTGCATGCTATGTAAAGGTCACTATACTAAACACAGAGTGAAAGAAGCCATAGAGAATATTTAAAAGGAAACTGTCCTCATTACCGTAGTTACAGGGACAAGGAAATGAACATATACAATACACTCCTGCAGTCATATGACAAGTCACTGAATCAGATACAAAACGACAGCAGAAGAAGAAGGCCGAGTGGTTTAGCCGAAGTACATGTATACTAGGTGAATTATTTATGCCCTGAGTTCAGAACTACATGTACATTTACTGCAGCATACTACTGTACATAGTGAGTCTCCTATAAGTATAATTTTGAAATGAAATCAAGCAGTTCAAATGAAGTATTCTAAAATTAGAAAGTGGATGTCACGACACAAGACTGCATGAATTGAAAAATTCCTGCAATCGTGTTTGTTTGTTTGACGAGAATATTGTAGAAAACGAACAGCTAGAAAATAATTACTTTTTTTGTATATTAAGAGAAGATTGATTGAAACAACACTTATACATAGAATACTAACAATGCCTACAAGCAGAGTTCCATTTTTACAAACACTAACTGAAATGTCTGTAAGGCCTTTCAATCAATAATTGAATACGTTTCAAGTCACAGATCGAGATGTTCTAGATTGATTGTACATCTATATTGCTACAGATGATAGTAATGGTATACGTACATGTATAGAAACAGTTCAGGTGGATTTTATACGACTACCCATACAGAGACAGTTCAAGCGGATTTTATACTGTTACGACTACCCATACAGAGACAATTCAGGCAGATTTCTATAATTTTTATCCAACAAAACCTCTATTTACTACTGTACATACCAATAAATCTATATCTGACAAAACCTCCATATAACTGTACAGTGTACAGACAAGTAAATCTGTATCCAGCAGGCAATAATGTACAAATATACATGTATTACAAAATTGACTATGATGTCTGTGTCCTAAAATCAAGATATGATTAAATCTTTCCTATGTGACATAACCAAATTTATACACATCTAGAAATGTACATGTATTTGTGTGTACATGTATGCATACACGTATGTGTGTATTATGTACATACATGTTGTTTGTATGTACATGTGTGTGCATGGTAGTGAATGTGCGAGCATGGTAGTGATAATGTGATGTGTGCGTGTGTGTGTGTGTGTGTGTGTGTGTGTGTGTGTGTGTGTGTGTGTGCGTGAATGTGAATGAATATAAGTGAATTTGAATATGTATGATGTGTAAATGCACGTGACGTGTGTACATGTATGTGCGTGTGTGTACACACGTGTTGATAGTGTCTGTTTATGTCAGCTGATATGTGCATGATCATACTGAAGAATACACAACTTCTATATAGAAATGAATATGACAGTACCGGTATTTACGACTTACATTGTATGAATAATAAAATATTAGCATATATAACATATACACATGCACATGTACATGTAATTCTGGTGAATTAGGAATATATTGTATTTTAACACAAAATCACAGATAAATGGAATCAGATAGGAGCATCCACTCAAAACACACCAAAAAAATAACTTGAAACACCCACTGGGTTTTTTGACATCTTGTAACCATGACAACAAATATATGAACAATGCATGCATGAGCACATTGTACACATGTATGAATGTTCTCCATCATCCAGGTACATGTGTGAAGTTAATAACCAAGTAATTACAATCTATATCCTACTGGACTTGCTGCTGTTTTGAATGGCGACAGTTTCACATTCTATCCTGGACACTTCTTCAGATGATTGATAATAATAATAATAAAGATAAAAATAATCTAGTGAGAGGTGGTTAATAACATGTGACTGGGTAGAATTATCATGTGTCCAACCCTCTGTCACTAGATCATTAGCAGTGTGCCCTCAAGTCTACGCCAATTTGACATGCCACTGATGCACACAACTTCTAGTGATGCACCAAAATTTAGCGTTCCCCTATCTCTCATTATGTGGTGACGACTCACAAGAAATGCCAGTTTTTATCATTTTGACTCACAACAACAAACTTTGGCTATCGTTAGAGGGCACACAGATCATTATTCATTACTTCATTCTGTACACACGGTAACACATCTATCTATCTATCTCAGTCCTCGGGGTTATACATGTATGATGTACAACTTATATTGTAGGTGGTAACAGTAGGACTTATAAATAATCAACCTGTCAAAAAAAAAAGATTCTCCGCTATAACTCAATAAGTTTAGTCTCCTGAAAACTGTGTTTGTCATCACACTATTATTTATTTCCTACAATGTATGCTGTGAAAGAGCTCTGTAATATTAAAATCTGTGAAGAAAAATCCTAATATTACCAAATTTGTTAGGCAATGTTTATTACTGTGCAACAGCAAATACCAATCAATAAGATTTCCCTTTTCAATGTTCCCTAATTAGTTTTTTCCTGAATCTCGTTTTACATGTACGTCAAAATGTCATTTCATACCATTTTTGGTAACTATGGCAATAGCAACTTCAACAAGACAAGACAGTTTGCAATCACAAGCTATCCGCTGATCAAATAATGTTATGTCTCATGGGTAGATATTAAGTATTTTCATATACCCAGTATCAATTCCAATGCAATGCAATTATTTTCCATGTCATGCCATGACAAACTTTGGCCAAATATGGCAAGGAGCATGCTTGTTGATATCCAATCAAATCTGAATCTCTGTTTCCGTTAACAACCATCCCTGTCCCCATTCCTACCCCTTCCCACTCCTACCCCTCCCCAACAGTGTGCCCTCTGCACCACAATTTGGTGTTCCAACCAACAAAATTTGGCTATCACTAGAGGGCACACTGCTCCCCAATATCAACTTGAATAAGACAGACAGTTTACAGTTGAAAGCTCTAAGCTTACAACACTGTACACCATGTTGAGTACAATAGTTAAATTACGAATTCTAATACACATGTTGCACCGTCAGATAACTTTGGCATTTCATCTTAATTTCCATCTCCTTTAGCACTCAGCCCCATCCCCTCACCAATAGCAACTTGAATAAGACCGACATTTTTACAGGTGAAATCTTTCAGCTTTCAACTTTGTACACGTACATCATGTTACACATATTGGTTAATATACTAATTCTAATACATGTGTTGTACCTTTGGATAACTAAGTAAGCAGCATCTTATCCCAATCTCTATATCTCACTTTCTCCCTTTAAATGTTCTTTCCTTCCTTCAGCACCCAAACCCCTCTATCACTTTCTCCCCTGCAACAAGGATCTATAAACACTAACAGAAAAACAGTAATATCGCCAAGACACAAAAATCACTATTAAAAAGATATACTACACCTGTATTTGAATGAATACGAGTCAGGAATTGACTGTCTTGTTAGTTGTAGTGTCTGTAAAGTTTACACTGCTTGTATGAAATATTAATGATCACAGACTGACTGATTGATCGAATCAATCAGTCAGGAAACTGGCTACCTTCACCACAGCATACAAATCTCCCAACAGCTGACTGAAGTCATGACAATATGGCTGCCTGTAAAATTACCTATATATACAGCCTCGGGTCTTAATATGTATTCTATCTATCTATCTAGATTATGTAGCAAACGATGAATATTTCAAGAAAATCTACAATTTGATGACTATTTCCTAGAAATCTTTCAAAAGAAACTTATAAATACATATATGTACAACTCACCTAATAGTAATATTACATGCATTTTTAATAAGTTAACATACCTGGAAGACACTAGGTTTATTTGTATATGTGGTAACCATTTTACATCGATACTGCATGTACTGTAAACCTAGATATTTTCACTACTAGAAAATTTTACGATTTTACAGTCTTCAGCTAGTTCTCAAAGACTATTTTTTACTAATTACCAGACTGGTACATTGTGTTTATGTCCAAGAAGGTATTTTAATCACTACATGTATTTATTTTTGTGTTTTTTGTTTTCTAGCGAAATAAGTAAAAAAAAGTCTTTAGCAAAAAGTTCCACTTAAAAACAGGCTGGAGTACACAGCATATATGTTTAGGCCCAGTGTTTTTCAGTCCTGTCTATATAAACATTAGTATTAAAATCACTGCCATACAGAAATAATTATGGTACTATACATATACCAGGGTTATAGGTATAACGTAGATGAATGTGACTGATCCAGTCCTCAGTGGTTTATAAATCTCTCTGGAATAATTCTATTTTGCTCTCATCACCATCTTCAACTTAGTCTAGTTCCTATAGTATCGTTACCATTTACACCTCCACTCACACAGTCTAGTTCCTATACAGTATCGTTACCATTTACACCTCCACTCACATAGTCTAGTTCCTATATGGAATCGTTACCATTTACACCTCTACTCACATAGTCTAGTTCCTATACAGTATCGTTACCATTTACACCTCCACTCATATAGTCTAGTTCCTATACAGTATCATTACCATTTACACCTCCACTCATATAGTCTAGTTCCTATACAGTATCATTACCATTTACACCTCCACTCACATAGTCTAGTTCCTATACAGTATCGTTACCATTTACACCTCCACTCACATAGTCTAGTTCCTATACAGTATCGTTACCATTTACACCTCCACTCACATAGTCTAGTTCCTATACAGTATCGTTACCATTTACACCTCCACTCACATAGTCTAGTTCCTATACAGTATCGTTACCATTTTTTACACCTCCACTCACATAGTCTAGTTCCTATACAGTATCGTTACCATTTACACCTCCACTCACATAGTCTAGTTCCTATACAGTATCATTACCATTTACACCTCCACTCACAGTGGTTTAGTTAGAAACCACGTTGGCATCCAGACTATTTTCAACTTATATCTATAAAGTTATCCAGTGATGGGTGGATAATAGTTTCTTTTATACAAAAAGGCGGTTTCCTTCATTCACAAATCTAAATCTTGCTGTAATAACTTCATTTCACAATCGTTATCCTCTGCAACTAAATAATCTGTCGACTTTAATGATGGACCTCATTCCATTACACAATGGCCATAACAAAATAACAAGAGACTTTTTATAGAATCTATTAAAGATATAAGTTATTGCATGTAATGATAAATGACTTACTTTATCAATTTTTTCTCCTTTGAAGTTTTCAATGCACTTAAGTTAATAGCAAAGCAGTAGACCATTTCTCCTTTCACAGTACATGTATGTTATCAAAGGAGCCATTTGGATGAAGATTGGGTATTTAATTTGGATTTTAAATTTATAAAACAATTTTATCATGGCTTCCTACTTGAAAAATCAACGTGAAGCACCATATGCCACATCCTTGTTTGTAACTCAATACATTACAAAAGATTAATAAATGTGTAAAATGTTTTTATTGTATGTACAATATCAAACTTTGTACACATTTTTTTAGCTTTCTGCAATGTATTGAGTTAATACACAGACTTTGTCAATGTTGTTTCACATTTATTTTTCACATACAAAGCCGTGATAAAATTGTGTTATAAATTAAAAAATCCAAAATATGTACTCAATCCTTATCCATACGGCTACTTTAATGGATGGTAAGGTTTTTAAATCAAATCAGGTATCTGACACATTTTATCAATATTGCCCTATATTGATTATCTTTCCTCCAGTCCAAGAAAGGAATTAAGTTGGATGTTTCATTGTCATTTGTATGGCTTTCAATTCTAATGTTAACCCCTGTCCTTTTCACAGTTGTACCTGTGGGTGGCATACATGAATACAATATACTATTTTAACTCTTGTAAGAACATCTTCCTAAGGTTTATGAGAATTAGGAAAAGTCTTTCAAAACATTAAGTTGAAAAACAGATCTAAATTTAGGTGGTTACTCCATTGTTTTTTATGGTTTTCAATTCTGAGACTAACCCCTGTCCTTTGTACATTTATAGAT
Organism: Glandiceps talaboti; assembly: GCF_964340395.1. NCBI lineage: Eukaryota > Metazoa > Hemichordata > Enteropneusta > Spengelidae > Glandiceps > Glandiceps talaboti. Next base: position 9,641,949 of record NC_135569.1, on the reverse strand, counting down.
GGATTACATAATACATCTTATTTCACTCTTTAAGAAGTCCCCAAAGTTACTGTAATAAGAATTAGAACTACATATATATCTCTTCCAAAATATAAACTCAAGAAACAGATTCATGTGGTTATTCCATTCTGTTTTTATGGCTGTCTATTCTGATTGTAACCATTGTCCACTACATGTATATAATCATTATATTTATACATGTAGGTGGAATACATAAATAGTGTGCCATTTTCGGTCTTTTATTACGAAATGTCAGAATATCTCAGCTAAGCTGATGACAAATTAATAGAAATAGTATTCCAAACCATTGAGCTGAAAAACAGATTGAGATTTAGGTGGCTATTTCAGTCACTTTTTATAGCTCTCAATTCTGAAGATGAACACTAACTTGTATACATTGACTCTGGAGGTGGAATACATACATATATGCATACTTTATTTTTACTTTTTTAAGTTTCAAGAAAATCTCCCTAAAGTTGACATAATACAGAATTGATCCAAAAACAGATTTAGATTTAGGTGGTTGCCATGACATTGATTTTGATGCTACCCCTCATCAAGTATAAATTGTACAAGGACTACATTTGCAATACTCCTTAAGTTAATTAAAATCTGACGAAAAACCGAACTAGTCTTCCAAATATTGGTGCCTCGTCTGAAAAAATATCACAAATACAAGTAAAGAAATATTCCAAACTACAAAAACAAGATTCTTGAAGATATTTGTGAACCATTTCAAATGTCTTCTGGTCTTGTCTGATCTCACAAACTGAACACAATCAATCATGAACAGTAACTGTATTCTAGTCATGACAGCATAGAGTGGCCTACGTCACCCACAAGTCTCTGGAGAACACTCTTATGACATCACTTCCTGTTTAGATCACATCTACAGCATTCATTGTACCTAGTGTAGGCTCCTGTTATGACTTTCAAATCAGTCTTTTATTGATTATTCGGTGCTGATGTACGATAATCGATGCAAAGCTAGCTTTAGTCTGAGATGCGTTAACCACAAAGTAAGTCTAGGAAGCTGTAAATCGAGTTGTTGTGAATGGCTGCCGGGTAAAATTGATCTGAATGTACCATATGTCTTCTACATGTATACCTTCCCATTCTATATTATGGTTGAATAAAGTGTACACATAGGAAACTTTTACAGCTAAAATGATGTAGGCTTGGGGTTTCACTCATGCAATGACATTTACAGCTAAAATGATGTAGGCTTGGTGTTTCACTCATGCAATGACATTTACAGCTAAGATGATGTAGGCTTGGTGTTTCACTCATGCAATGACATTTACAGCTAAAATGATGTAGGCTTGGTGTTTCACTCATGCAAAATACCAATTTTTCTGCACATATTCTGACTGAACCCCATGACGTGCGAGTGCAATGCCCCATGAATGAAACACCAAGCCTACATCATTTTAGCTATAATATAACCAGTCTGACTCTTAGATTTGAGCAAAACAAAATGTGCTTGCTTTTTCTAAATCTACCGACAAACATATCCGTATGCGGATGACAAACAAAGATGGTGCCTCACATTGGAACCAAAATTTTGTTCGTTACATAGAATCTATACACAATCCCCTCAAGTTCTGGCCTCTCTTCATGTCAGAGTGCATTTTCCGCAGTTGAACTGATCCCTGTTTATTCGACAAACTCACATCTTTTTCGCCTTATTTTCTTTTCTGTATCATGTATCTAAAACCTCAAGGGCGTATATATATATATATATGTATATATGTACTGAGTAATTCAACTCATGCACCTAAGAGTAATTTGAAATCATTTTAATCTTCTGAAAGGCTTATGAATTAATGTTGCTTCTTTCCCTCATGAATACAAATGCATTTGATTATTCACTACCTACCACACATTTTCATGCACATACCAATTTTTTTGCACATATTATGACTGAACCTCATGACGTGCGAGTGCAAGTGTGGCGTACTTGGGATATTTGCATGAGTACTTACAGTGTTCTCTGCGCCTGTACTATTACGAGCGTAGTGAGTGAAACACTGCAAGCACGAGTGTGAATACCTCAAGAGTTCCCACACTGGAACTCACATGGCATGGTGTTCTATCATTATTATATATGTTTATCTAAAACGGCAAATTTCCATAAAAATCACAGAGAGTGAACACATGATTGCATCCTCATTTGCATATCATTTGCATGCAGGTCTGCAATAATGTTTTCGGTATTGCACTGCAGTGAAAATACCACTAGTATGCGTGTGCACTAGTGCAGGTAATCTCAAGTACATATAATAACCATACTCATCACCTGGTATTTACCAACATAGTAACATCTATAGTTCATAATGTTTTCCCTTCCAAATAATAGCTTTTCGCACTTGACCTCAGTGTATGTTTGTGACTGGTTGGCATTCACTTTGTCCGCCAGCTCAGCTGTTCTATCTATTGTGCACCCCCCCCCCCTCCATCTGACCACATCGTAGTTCATGTACATTTTTTTTGTACAGTCCAGACACAATAACATTCATGCAGTGTTCAACTGAAAACTAAGAGAAACCAACAATTTTATCTGAGATTTTGCCCTCTTTGTTACTAAAACCTTATGCTATTACAAAATCAATGATTTTATCATAATTTTCCATTTTGTTAGCAGCGTTGTCTAAGATGAAACCAATGTTCTATCTTGATTCATACATCAAATTTACTATCATGTATTCTAAAAAAAGACAAAAACACATTTGACTTCATAAAGATCTTGCTCTGTGTTTTCAAGTTTGAGACAAAATGACAAATTTCATCCAGACCTTACTGTCAATTTTACCAGATTCTAGAAAAGACAAAAACATATTTGAGTTGACTGCATAAAAATCTTGCTCTCTGTGTTCAATTTTGAGACAAAAAAACAAACAATTTCATCCAGATTTTGATACATATTACCAGTATTCTAAAACAACAACAAAATCTCAACAATCACTAACCTGCTTCACAATGATCTGTCTGCAGTAACATATACATGACACTAGTATGTTATATGTCAAGTGAAGTAAAATAACTGACTTGAAAATATGACAAAACAGTATGAGATGAATTCTTGAAGGTTTTCAGTTGCAAGAATAGTAAAAGATTAGTGAATACACTAGAGTAATGAATGTCAGTGTATCCAATTTCCTCTATCTACATAGTAATAACGTATCACATCACCTTTTATCACATCATTTTTGGATCTCAGATTTCCACTCTGACCTTTCCTGCTGACCTTTAACCTTTACATTTGCTGTGACATGCATACTAGACAAGTGTTTCTGTCTTCTTCTATTTTAATTATTTATTTCAAACTTCTATTTTTGGCATTCACTGCAATGTGTTACTTCACTGTGAATTTTTTGTTATTTAATTCTCTTTCTACAAGGAGTGTATTTCTTTGCAGCCGAAAAACTACAAGTTGGTAGCCTACCTGTAGACTCGCTACTACACTATGTTGCTATCCTAACTGACATCTTAGTACCAGGTTTGAGTTCAATTAATTGCAAGTAATATGTACTCTTCAGTAAGTAGAATACTATGAGTGACTTTTAAATATGCAGCAAAAATTAAACGAGAACTGTATAAACTCAGCTTGTGCTCCTGGAACTGCAATCATATGAATTTGAAAACTTAGAATGTTCTTAATAAATGTTCCATTTTCTTTTTTTCCATGCTATGAACACATAGACAGAAACGACGCGACAGATGCTTACACCAAGCTTTGTTTCTGAGCAGCAGTTTGCCTTCTAAGCCAATTTAATGTGCCAATGATGCACACAATTTCTAGTGACTCACCAAATTTGGTGTTTTCCTATCTCTCACTATGTGGTGACTCACAAGAAATGCCAGTTTTTATCATTTGACTCACAACAACAAAATTATTGGCTATTATTAGAGGGCACACTGCTCAGCAAATATCTATATGATTTACAAAAGGAGAACTTTAGAATTATGCAAATTTCATGAATTTCCTGCATTTGCATAAATTACCCACAATCCAGCAATACATATCAGACAACTTCTGACTAATGAAATTTATCAATCAGTAAATTAGCACCGTATGAGAATTCCTTTTCCTCTTCATTGCAACTTTTCATAATGTTGTACTTCCATTTTTATCAAATCTTTTACTCACCTTCATAAGAGACATTTTCGGTCCAACTAAACTTCTCAGACTGTTTTTGCGATGATATGATAGAAGCGACAAGACTGTGATCAGCTGATACTCGTCCGATATTTTTCGGACTTTCAGGTCCAAGTTCATCGAGATCAATGTCTGGAGTCAAAGTATGATAAATAGGTCCAGGGTCAAGTTTTTTACTAAAACTGTCACGTTGTTCTTGACTATCACCTGGATCATTAATCACATATACACTCTCCTCTTGCTCGGGTCGATCTGGAATAACGCTGAAATAATAGGGTTCTTCTTTCTTGATAGCTTTCTTTTTGAATGTGAGCGGTTTAGTCTCATCTTTGCTTGGCTCCAGCAGCTCGTAATCATGACTTTCAATGCCTAACCCTGAACCTGCTGATGTAGCGTCAGCCATATTGGGTCAAAGGTCGAATCCGGTCAAACGTCAAGTCTGACAACTACAAAAAGATCTATTTTCTTTGTTTGTCCAATGCGAGCTTGCTTCTTCTCTTTGATTTCCTCTGACTTTCCTTTAGTTCGGTAAAGCTGTGTTGCTATCAAAATTAAATTGATTCCAGAATAAAAATGAAAACCCTCCTGTGTACCGTTTAATCCTTTGACGTCAGTCCTACGAAGGAAATAAAACAGGTAATTTAAATTGCACTGTGGATAATTCTGATGTTTTTAGTTAGTGCTTCCATCATGATTACACTGAGAGTAAGTAACACAGAGACAGAAAATCATTACTCTATATACATTTATACTTTCAACTTGTATCAAACTGACATCATCCCTTGAGACATTTATTCCCCTGAAAGCAACTTCTATTCATTGAGATACATGCAAGTATACGATATCTGCAGAGTAGTTTGTGTTGCATTATTACAATACTCAAACCAAGCTATTGTCTTTGAACAGAAAATATGGGTTATATACCCTGGTCGTTCTATGTCACAAGAACCTGTGTCTACGTCACTGGTTTACGATACCCAAAATAAAACGTTCAAAATCACCATTATTTTTCCCGATTTTTCATAATTATGCGTAGGTAGAATTCTATTATTCCCCAACATTTTTCTTCATTCAGCTGGAAATACTAGTGACCTAAGGGGCTTTGTTACTACTCGTCTAGTGACTCATAGTGGCAAAGCCCCCTTAGGTCACTCATATTTTCCTTGGCTGAACAAAGAAAAATATTTGGGAATAACATCTAAGTGTGCTGTGTAAAAAACAAATAATATTTTGTTGTGGCTCATCAAGTGAAATATATTTTTTTGTGTTTCATCAGTAGTGAGTAGACAGTTGCAAATATTGGTAATCACAAGAACTTGCTGTCTGTCGGTTGTGCATCAAGTTAGTTGAAAACCACACTACAGTTGTAACTTGAATAATTTTTTTCACACAACCAACAATATGTTCAATGACAGTTGTTGGCTTAAAATACCGATAATTAGATTAGTGGTCGTCTGTATCCAGAAGTAGTACGGTAACAGCTTGAAAGCGGGATTGCATTGGGGGCACTGATGCGGACCCAAAAATCAGTTTGATTGGATGCACTGCACCATACTAAGTGTACTGCTACACGATTATGTTTACCACAGGTGAATCAATACTGTGCAGGATGTAAGATTTTATTAAGTACACCGTACGTCATCATATTTAACAAAACAGTTTCTAGGAAAGTCTCCCTCTTCCATTTTAGACATAAACTATTGTAAATTGTATATCTACTTGACAACACATAATTAACCCCTTCATTACTGAAAACATTCCCACCAAAATTGTTTGGACAAAATTCTTGTTTTATGTAAGTTTTTGGCATATATCAACTTCATTTTAGACTGGAATTAAAGAAATGTTACTTCCTAATAAAGTAATATTATTGTAATTATGAAAATATTCATATAAATTGGGTCCCCATATTATTTAAAACTCGTCTCTAGTCATGAAAGGGTTAATGAACACCTGAATTAACACCTGGATTCCCGCCATTTATCATAGAGTAAACAAGACAGATAGTTTGCAGTTGAAAGCTCTGAAGCTTATCAAATTATGTTGTGTGTACTAGTACGTTAAAATTTTAGTACCCAAATTCCCCATTTTTCATGCAAAGAACAGAGTCAATCTTCGGTATAAATTCCTTTTCCCGACACGCCTTTTCAGACAAACAATGTACTATATTTTAGACTCTGACACTTAAAGTGGTCATATGGATGAGAATTAGGTATTTATTTTGGATTTTAATTTATAAAACAATTTCATAAATTGCTATCTACTTGAAAAATATTGTGAAATAGCAGACCAAGTCTTTCTTTGTATTAAACTCTTTACAGTACAAAAAGCTAAAAAAAAATGTGTAAAATGTTTGTCATTGTATGTACAACATTTTGCCTATTTTATTAATCTTTTGCAATGTATTGAGTTACAAACACAGACTTGGTCTATGTTGTCTCACATTGATTTTTCAAGTAGGAAGCCATGATAAAATTGTTTTATAAATTAAAAATCCAAAATAAATACCCAATTCTCATCCATGTGGCCACTTTAAGACTAGACCCTTTTGGACTACATAACACGTATCTCCTCCCTACAAGTACATGATTGTATATACTACAGCTCTGTAATAGGGGAGTAACACTAAATATGAAGAAGAACATCTAAATATTTGATTAAGAAATAAAAATTGACCATAGGTATTAAATATTAATACAATATTTTTCCATTATCATATCTTAACCATAATATTACACATTTATGGTCAATTTTTATTTCTTAATCAAATATTTAGATGTTCTTCTTCATATTTAGTGATTTTAATAAAGTAGTTATGACAATACAATATTCTGAACATCTCAACAAAAGTAACTGCATAATCATCAAATTTGAATTTGAAAATTTAGACATTTTTTGTTCAAATTCAGTATTCCAAATATCAAAATAAAGATAATTCAATATTTGATATTGTTACTATCTTAAAGTGGCCATGTGGATGAGGATTTGGTATTTATTTTGGATTTTTAATTTATAAAACAATTTTATCATGGCTTCCTACTTGAAAAATCAATATGAAACAACATATGCCATGTCCTTGTTTGTAACTCAATACATTACAAAAGATTAATAAATGTGTAAAATGTTTTTATTGTACATACAATAGCAAACTTTGTACATACGTTTTAGCTTTTTGCAGTGTATTGAGTTACAAACGGAGACAGTCTTTGTTGTTTCACATTGATTTTTCAAGAAGGAAGCCATGATGAAATTGTTTTATAAATTAAAAATCCAAAATAAATACCAAATCCTTATCCATATAGCCTGGAATCAATGTGGATTGGGTTTTGAATTCATCATTTCGAAACAGATTGGGAAATCAAAATTCAAAAATTTAAAATCACCTAGATTCTAGGCCATCATCCAAATCACTTTAACGCCATTAACATGACAAAATTATCATAAATTTTAACTTCTATTATTTTGACTTTTGGTCAAATCAGAGACTTTAATATAAAATAAAAGAAATTGATATGTCATACTTTTTAAGAATTACTTTTTTTTTCAAATTCGATATTTCAATATCTTGAATTTGAGGCCCTATTAAATTCTTTTGGGGCCATAAGCAAATTTTCTATGATATGAGGCAAAACTATACATGGGATTTATTAGGTTTATTCTTGCACATATACAACATCTCATTAACTGAGCTGAGCTGGTTGGTGCCATGAAGTTTTATGCTTCATCACAAAAACTGTCAGCTGTCTGTCAATGTAAGGATTAAGGTCATGTCAAAAACCAGTCAGTATACGTCACGCTATGTATAACCTAAATACAGTGATACCGTAACTGCACAGTTTGAAAATTGAATTACTTTCCAATGGCTTTAAGGTATAAATGGATTGTGATGTCTGCAACGCTTATCACACAAGACTTGTGCTGTCGGGAAAAATGTACTGAAAGAGTAGTTTACTAAGAGAGTAGCACAGAACATTTATAATGTCTATGGTACGTCTATCACAGATGTAGTATTGGCTGAAAAATTTGCAATCAATCTAGTAGTGCTGACAAAAATCAGCATGAATATACACAAGACTGTGTCACTGCTTAGAAAAATTCAAAGTAACTTTTCACAACTCAGAAAAAATTTCTAAATGTATAACATCTATCCTAACATCAAAGATGTACTTTTGGCTGAAAATTTCAGTTACATTTAATATTTCTGACGAAATTATAACATACATGAGATGTGAGCCTGGAAAAATTCACTGTGAAAATAGCTTTTCACAGCACAAAACATACTATCTGTACCACATCCACAAAAAATATTCGAAAAAATTCCCTACAAAACTAGCACATCCGAAAAAAAAACAGAACATCAACACTACATTACACAAGACCTGTGTTACTTTGTTCACACTTTTACAGAGAAAAGAGCTTTTTATTTTACAGCACATCTACAGCGACTATCAGAACTATGTGCTAATGCCATAATGGAAAAGGTTTATCGAGAGACTCTTAAGAATTAATGACATGATAGAATATAACTTCATTGCTCAAATCACATGAAATTCATGCTATTGCCTATAAAAATTCATCCTAGCATATGATATACGATATAGTCAAATATACCAAATTGTCTATTAAATATCTATATGTTGTGTTACTGCCAAAAAACTTGTTTTTGAGATTCAAGCACCTGTCTACAATACACAACATAAATTTGTATTTAGCATTTGAGCGGCCTCAGTGTTCTCCCCACTATAGAGAAAGCACAGTGCTAACATCATCCTTGCCATCTAGGCAGCCATGCTTGACAGGTTTGTGCCATGCTGTGTTCTCCCAACTATAGAGAAAGTATGGAGCCTGGCCACACAGGCTGCCATGCTTGACAGGTTTCTGCCATGCAGTGTTCTCCCAACTATAGAGAAAGTATGGAGCCTGGCCACACAGGCTGCCATGCTTGACAGGTTTGTGCCATGCTGTGTTCTCCCAACTATAGAGAAAGTATGGAGCCTGGCCACACAGGCTGCCATGCTTGACAGGTTTCTGCCATGCAGTGTTCTCCCAACTATAGAGAAAGTATGGAGCCTGGCCACACAGGCTGCCATGCTTGACAGGTTTCTGCCATGCAGTGTTCTCCCAACTATAGAGAAAGTATGGAGCCTGGCCACACAGGCTGCCATGCTTGACAGGTTTCTGCCATGCAGTGTTCTCCCAACTATAGAGAAAGTATGGAGCCTGGCCACACAGGCTGCCATGCTTGACAGGTTTCTGCCATGCTGTGTTCTCCCAACTATAGAGAAAGTACAGTTGCTAACATCATCTTTGCCATCTAGGCCATCATACTTGACAGGTTTCTACTGTGCTTTGTTCTCCCCACTATAGAGAAAGTATGGTGCAAACACCGTCCTTGCCATCTAGGCAGCCATGCTTTGCAGATTTCTGCCGTACTATGTTCTCCCCATTATAGAGAAAGTACAGTTGCTAACACCATCCTTGCCATCTAGGCCGTCATACTTGACAGGTTTTTACCATGTTGCGCATCATAACATTATGGAGGTCTTATTTTCGGTCTATTTTTCTTTCCCCATAAAATGTGTGACTTTCTATTCTTTGTACAAACTGTTTTTTGAATGCCTAAGGATCTTAAATGTGAAAACTTTGATATTAGACATGTCGTTTGTGTCCGATCACTGTTATAATGCATAAAAACTATGGCAACATAACCTAAACCTAAAGTTGGCCATTTTTGACCCTGTGTAACCATCATGGCTTTAAGTAAACTCTGTATGTCAGTAGAACATGGCTGAATCATTACACATACAAACTAACAGAGTAGCATAAAAATCAATTATAATAAAACAATTTTATGATAATGTATTCATTTCCGTAATTACCTATTGTTAACATCTTCACTTCATTAATACAGAAATCTATATCTACATTGTCTTTAAAACAAAAGGTAGCAGCTATCTTAATATTTAACTTAAGTGCTGTACTGAAATCATTTGCATTTCAGATCAGCATTCAACCACTTTATTTTTCACAAAGAAGGCTTAGAGATCTCTGAACACTATTCCTAGAGATGCAAGCTTGACTAGTCTTGTTGCTAGACCCCTAAGGCTATTCTGCTCACTGTGATTCATGTGAAGGCAACAGAAGCTCACTAATGCGGGCGTTCTACCCTCGATAAAGCGACCTTTAGTCGTTTTCCGTATTGTATCAGAAGAAAGCCCGAGGTCTTGACTAGCTCTGCCATGTATATTCTGTATATGTAATTTAAGGTTCATTTTATCATATTGGTGAATAAACATTATTAATATTATTATTATCATTATTTCAATAAATGCATGTTTCTATCACTGTGCAGTCATCACGTCTGACACAGACATATAACAGTACACCCCACTGAACTCCCCAACCCCTGGGGAGCATACAATTTATCCATGCTGTAAGGAAGAGTGGTATAACTTGTTATCACAAATACAGACCACTCTAACCATTTAACCATCATGACTCCACAACCAGCAATGTACAGATTACAAGCTGACCACTCTAACCATTCAACCATCATGACTCTACAACCAGCAATGTACAGATTACAAGCCATCCACTCTAACCATTCAACCATCATGACTCCATAACCAGCAATGTACAGATTACAAGCCAACCACTCTAACCATTCAACCATCATGACTCCACAACCAGCAATGTACAGATTACAAGCCAACCACTCTAACCATTCAACAATCACGACTCCACAACCAGCAATGTACAGATTATAATATTAAGCCAATCACTCTAACCATTCAACCATCATGACGCCACAACCAGCAATGTACAGATTACAAGCCAACCACTCTAACCATTCAACCATCACGACTCTATAACCAGCAATGTACAGATTACAAGCTGACCACTCTAACCATTCAACCATCATGACTCTATAACCAGCAATTTACAGATTACAAGCCAACCACTCTAACCATTCAACCATCATGACTCTATAACCAGCAATGTACAGATTACAAGCCATCCACTCTAACCATTCAACCATCACGACTCTATAACCAGCAATTTACAGATTACCAGCCAGTCACTCTAACCATTCAACCATCATGACTCTATAACCAGCAATGTACAGATTACCAGCCAGTCACTCTAACATTCAACCATCATGACTCCACAACCAGCAATGTACAGATTACAAGCCAACCACTCTAACCATTCCACCATCATGCCTATACAACCAGCAATGTACAGATTCCAAGCCGACCACTCTAACCATTCAACCATCATGACTACACAACCAGCAATGTACAGATTACAAGCCAACCACTCTAACCATTCAACCATCATGACTTCACAACCAGCAATGTACAGATTACAAGCCAACCACTCTAACCATTCAACCATGAAGACTCTACAACCAGCAATGTACAGATTACAAACCAACCACTCTAACCATTCAACCATCATGACTCCACAATCAGCAATGTACAGATTACAAGCCAACCACTCTAACCATTCAACCATCATGACTCTACAACCAGCAATGTACAGATTACAAGCCAACCACTCTAACCATTCAACCATCATGACTCCACAACCAGCAATGTACAGATTACTAGCCAGCCACTCTAACCATTCAACCATCATGACTCCACAACCAACAATGTACAGATTACAAGCCAACCACTCTAACTATTCAACCATCATGACTCCACAACCAGCAATGTACAGATTACAAACCAACCACTCTAACCATTCAATTATCATGACTACACAACCAGCAATGTACAGATTACAAGCCAACCACTCTAACTATTCAACCATCATGACTCTACAACCAGCAATGTACAGAATACAAACCAACCACTCTAACCATTCAACTATCATGACGCCACAACCAGCAATGTACAGATTACAAGCCAACCACTCTAACCATTCAACCATCATGACTCCACAACCAGCAATGTACAGATTACAAGCCAACCACTTTAACCATTCAACCATCATGCCTATACAACCAGCAATGTACAGATTACAAACCAACCACTCTAACCATTCAACCATCATGACTTCACAACCAGCAATGTACAGATTACAAGCCAACCACTCTAACCATTCAACCATCATGACTCCACAACCAGCAATGTACAGATTACAAGCCAACCACTCTAACCATTCAACCATCATGACTCCACAACCAGCAATGTACAGATTACAAGCCATCCACTCTAACCATTCAACCATCATGACTCCACAACCAGCAATGTACAGATTACAAGCCAACCACTTTAACCATTCAACCATCATGACTCTACAACCAGCAATGTATAGATTACAAGCCAACCACTCTAACCATTCAACCATCATGACTCCACAACCAACAACGTACAGATTACAAGTCAACCACTCTAACCATTCAACCATCATGACTCTACAACCAGCAATGTACAGATTACAATCAGCCACTCTAACCATTCAACCATCATGACTTCACAACCAGCAATGTACAGATTACAAGCCATCCACTCTAACCATTCAACCATTACGACTCCACAACCAGCAATGTACAGATTACAAACCAACCACTCTAACCATTCAACCTACTTTTCATAGCTTCACAAACCATCCAATATGGTGGACACAATGTCCAGAAAACCATCAATTTTGTGTAATTATTAATTTTATGAATACAGTACTAGTGAATAACATGAATTGACGTGTGTCATACAATAATGCCAATGTGTGCATAGGTTATTGGCTTAACTTAACACACTTCAAGTTATTTGTATAAATCATTTCTCAGATATTCTTACTCTGTATGTACACGTAATATGTGTTCTAACAGAAGCGTAGAGTTAAAGGTATATGGGCCAACAGTAGATTTATTGTTGTGTACATTCCTTTCATCATTTGTTTCACTACTACTGATTACATACAGCAATATCTGCCAATCAGGATAATTATGCCGATGGGGAACTTGCCAACCTGCCATCTTGTATATCATGAATGTTGCATCATGGGAAATAGTATCCTAATTAATATTCTAATTGGATTGGAGTGAAGTGGTGGTGTGGTGGGGATTGTCCTCTAAGAGAAATGTGAAATTTCATTTATAAATGCATGTAGAATAAATTATTTTAACCCATCACAATTTCTTATGTTATCCTAATACTACTAATACTATGCTGGTGACAAGAAAATTATATTTTATCATTTTGAATCACATAAAAAATGTCTGTCTTTGATTAGTGGGCATGCTAACTCTATTGTAATACACCATTCCAGGCTGCAAACAGGAAATTGTGAATACAGCGCCCTCACTCAAATTGGGGGTATCATCACCTCATAGTACCATGTCTTAAGAGCTTTGACCCTTGGTATTCTGTAGAAGTGTAAATCAGGGATGTTTTTTATACTGTTCAGACATCAAGGAAAGCAGCAGTGCTCTATGATTAACTGAGTAACTAATACCATGTATACCCCAAGATACATACACAGACAGGAAGTAGAGCGCCACCACAGCAAATTTCGGAAAGGCCCATTATGATTATACACTGATGCACAATAAGTTTTTATGATAGACCAACATTTGCTATTCCCTTGTCCCTTACTACTGGGTCCACGGTTACTCACAGGAAAAGTCAGTTTATAACACTTTGATTTCTACAAAATATGTAAAAATAATAATAATAATAATAATGTTGGTTTTTATTGAGCGCTTTCCCACTCTGTGCTCAAAGCACTTTACAATTCTTACCCCTGGCATGGATCTATAGAGGCACAACGGCCCTTTAGTCTTCGTCAGAGTCAACTCCCTGGGGAGCATACAATACCTGTCCCTTTGATTAGAAGGCATACTACCCGGTAGCTCTATTACAATTTGATTTACCAATCACACACACACAGAGTAATTTCTTATGCCACATCAATATTTAGCATCCCCCTACGCCTCACCATGGGGTCATGAGGGACTCACCAGGAAGCCATTTTAACATTTTGACACCCCCTCCCCTCACCTCCCCAAAAAGATGGTATTGTCTATGTGACTGAGACTAGTCTTTCTATTGAAGTCACACCGGTCACCAACACAAAGAGTACATTGATACATCTACTGTGGTTTTGAATACTTAATGTATATATCACAAATTAACATGACAAAAACTAACATACCACAATATATCGTGAGAAATTTACCTGCACCATAATAATGATTATGAAATGTACAACAATACTTTGACTAGCCAATCAATACACCACTTCATTTGAATACTCCTAAACAAATAAAACAGCATAAAGACTGATTTACACATATTAACAACCAGTCTATTAGGTCATAAAAATATCAGTGTTTCAAAAATGGTGTGTATATTTAAAAAATGAAATAAAAAATTGACAGAAAATTATTACAATTTATTCGTTATTATACTGATCTGATATTAGATAGCATTATTTCTGTTGAATAACTAGAAACTATAAACATATACACATACAATTGTCTCTCTAGTGTATTGATTTTTGTAGCTACTGAACTACAATGTTTTGTAAATTTATCAATGTTAGTTTTTCAGTGCTGTGTGGTTTACTTACTACTATGAATACTGTATATCAATAGAATGACGAGAACTGAAGAATACAGCAGTAAAAATTGTGTGGTTCTAATCTCTCTGTTTTAGAATAGGTGGGGTAGGTAGATTTTTTTTTTTTTTTTTCATATGTGAGTGTCTAGTTCAGGTAGGTATATTTTCCGTTGTTTTCTATATGGTCTCTGTGTTATCGGTTTCCTCTCGTCAGATGTACAGCCATTACAGATTGGAAGAACAGTTTTATGTTGTCTCTTTAAGTTGATGTCAGTTTCTGCATCCACTATTTCTTGCGAGACTTCACAATTTTCTTTATTTCTCAAATACGTAAAACCAAGTTTAGGGTCGGCATGAAAAAATAGGTGGTGTCGAGTAACCAGAACAAAACCATTTTTTTATTAGGCCTTAGCCCACAAAAAACAACAGTGTTTCTGGTCAGCACACGCACCACTGAAATACCCTTGCATCAGTCTTTTTTTGTGTATGTTTATCCAGCCCATGCAGTCTGCAGATCCAGGGAAAAAAACAAAAATAACCCTCCCTACTTCAGTGAAGACAACTGCAGAGCCGATCATGAACAAGCCAATGACATCTGCCCCACATACACACTTGCTTTAAAGTACTAAATAAAAATAACAGTAACTGCAATAGACTGAGTGACAGGTTTGTTGAGAATTAAAAAAAAAAATTGCATCATGACACCATTTTAGACAAACTGTCCTGACCACAAACAATTCTTTTCTTTTTTTGGCATTAGCTGCAACCGAAACATTTTAGTTTTAGTTAGAAACCACTCTGGCATCCAGACTAACTTTTAGAGGGACTGTGGACAAATTTTCTTTTGAATAGTTACAATCTTGACAATGCTATCATTTCATTACTGTAACCTTTTGTACTTTTCTTTTTTCCTTGCAAAGAAATAAAAAAAAAATTAAAAATCATATCATTAGGCTTAAAAAACTTGTGTGGTTCCAGTTACCCAACCCCACCTAATTTTCACACCAATTTAAACTTCTTTTACATGTTTGAGAAAAAAAATTATGAAATTGCGAAAATTGTGAAGTCTCACAAGAAACAGTGGATGTGGAAACTGACATCAACTTAAAAAGACAAAATAAAACTGTTCTTCCAATCTGTAATGACTGTACGTACATCTGATGAGAAGAAACCTATAACACAGAGACCATATGGAAAACAATGGAAAACATAACTACATGAAGTAGACATTCACATATGAAAAAAAAATATAAAATAAAAAATGTACCTACTCCACCTATTCTAAAATCAAAAACCACGCAATTTTAAAAAATAGAATAAAAAATCTACCTACCCCACCTATTCTTAAATTGAATGTAATCGGAACCACACAATTTCTTTTTATTAGGCCTTACTGTAATATGGCTTTGAATAATTTGTTGCCTTTCTGTAGTCCAATGTTTTATCTTATTCATCCTCATCTCATCCTCTGCCAGTGTTTTTGCTAAGGTTGGGGAACCCCGGTAACAGAAAGGGAGAATGGGGTAAAAATGGCAGTGTTTCCCCATAGGGTCTATGGTAATTTTGTTTGCGAACCAAGTAAAATGACATGGGAACCCAGTTGATTTTACCGACTTACCGCCCTTAGCAAAAACACTATGACTGCAGTGTGTTTTACTTTTAAACAAGTATTTAAACCATTATCTGTCTCATCCCCTTGTTCACCACGTATAAATCTTTTTTTATGTACGCACACATGGAAATTTGAATTCCAAATTACATACTTTGCACATGCTTGATAAAGTATCTGCATACATTATTTTAGCATAGTCATGTAGGGATTTTGGCACTTGCTTTTCTCTTACCACACCTGGCATTTTGCTAGCAGCCATTTATTCAAACAAAAAAAATTGAAGTTTGATTTCCTGCAGTGACAACTGAATATCATGTTTCTATTGTATAGCTAAACCCTCTATGATGGTTCTAACCACCTGTTGATGCTATTTACATCACTTCACTCAGGGAAAAATTTAAAACTTAATAAGATTTTTGACTGTAGCGTCGTTAGGGTAAATGATTACTAGTGAAATGACAGATGTGGTAGGAAAAAGATGACAGCCCAAAAACTCATATGACTGGATTCTAGGATGTCTGTACCTGTAGCAAGTGGCATTAATTTCTACACTTTCAGAATCAAGATTAGAATCCGACAGTGTTCAAACTATTTCCCCCAAACCTTTACAGCAACACTGCAATTGCATGGACCAATTGTACAATAAATGTATATTCGATATTAAGCTAGGGAGTCAGTCACTGTTGATGATAACGTTACACCCCCTAACACATGCTTGATTTGTCTGCCTGCTACCTGTCAGTGTCACATGCCAATGACATCTAGTTGTTACCTTTTGTTAATTTACAAGAAGAAGAAAAACACCAGTCACATGGTCAGTGTTTGATATGGGGTGGCATTTAATTTCAACTTACAAACATGAAAGTCAATGTTCAAAAAAGCATATCATTTGATATATACATAGGCAGGTATATTTTACCTCCATTTGCTGCTTTTAACTTGTGATAATTAGTCTGAGCATAGATTTATTAATGGAGGCGTTGCAGTGATCATAAAGTACGTGATCATAAAGTACGTGACCTGTCAAGACCTTGTTCGACATCTACGCTACATTTCACAAGAGTGTTTGTCATTTTACGGCTTGTTAAGTTGTTGTCACCACCGGCCACCTTTCCCTTATGTTACAATAACATTACACGTAACGTGAGATAAAACGGCAATTTAATTTTTTAAAAGCAATTTAAATTTTAAAGCCGAAATGAATTCCGAATATCCCAGTACTGGCAGTACATGGCATATATATCCTTACCGGCATATCAATATCATCCGATAGCGTTAGTCACGCGTCTGTGTAATTTTTTTTCTTCATATTGTTTGGAAAACTTAGCGTAAACTTCGGCCTTTAGCAATGTCGTATATTCGTGGCCCTGCGCTGACATTTCGGACTGAATCAGCCGACTCGGCGCACGCAAAGAGCAAATCACGTCACTGACAACAGTCAAAAGAACCGTCCCTAAAATAAAAACCTACCTCTGATAACCACGACAGCAAACTGTGAATGGAAACAGATTGTCAGACAGCTGGCTAGCGTAGAAGATTTCACATTAAACAGCACAAATGGCGGTGAAATCCCCTCCCTCATAGACCATAATAATCGTATTTGTTCTCAACTCACCTCAGCAGCCATTTTCCTTGAAGTATCACGTGACAATTTGCTAGCGCCACCGCAATAAATTAGTTTGTTCATCAGATACTTTTGTTTTCACAGTCACGTGAGCCAGCTCGCTCCTGTATGTGCATGAAGGGTGACCATATTTTCTCGTTTCTCATTACACACTGACACTAGCGTTATTCCGCAATTCATTTTGAAGCGACAATTTGCTATGGAAAGAATGCCCTGAATTTGTAAACAGAGCTGTACCTTCGACATCAAAATCCAAACTCCTTCCAATGAGTAGCAATCAAGGTGATAACTGTCTTTCCCCTAAAATAAGATGAAATGTGTCTGGTTAAGTACCTCCCTGTATAGGTTAGAGCTAATTACAGACATCTTCGTATGCATGTGAAAACCACATCCTGTGGAAAGTAATCTCGTTAGGAGTATTATTGTAGTTGAGTTGGCTATCTCTTATGCATCATTGTACCATATGATTATTTATCAGAAGGGGTGGCTAAAATAATGCTTGAGTTTCATTTGGCGGTGATTGACATGTTTAAGAAGAGAGATTGAGAGGAACTACAACATTTGTTTAACCGTAAATTGTGTACATTTCCTAACTGTAGCTATGCAGACAAATTGCATGAGATAGTATCAAGATGACTGAATAAGTTCTATCTAAACTCGACCTGAAATATTTTGCTATCATTATATATGGTTTGTATTATCCTTGTCAAGCATTGTGAAAAAATGTAATCGACCAATCTACCCAATGTGATGGGTTAGGTTACCCGTTGACCAGCATTTTTTATTTTGTCTGGCCTTACATATGTTATTTAATTGCGTATGCTAAAATAGATATTATGTCAATCGTATGCAAATTTATGTAAATTAGCACATTTCTAAATGATTGCATCAAGAAATTTAGAAATGAAAACCCTAAATATATAGCTTTTGCTTTAAATGAATGCATGATTGCACCAAGACAAAGTGCTGCCCCCCCCCCCCCGGCAATTTGGTCAGGCTACGGCCCTGAATGGTATGCCATCTTAGCCGGGCATCTTATAATCCATGGTTATTTCGAGAGGAAATTAAACCAAACACACTTTCTAGATACTTTCTCGAAGGGAACGTCGAACACAACTAACGATGGACGAATATATAACCTATATGGCTACATGGACGGAGATGGCAAAATATTTTTACTTTCAAGTTTCTAGCAATTTATATCCCATGTGCACATTTTCAGCATTTTGTATTTTTTTTCTATTTTAGCCATTTGTATCTATTATTATTTTTTACCCCGAAGAAGGCAATTTGTGTATTGCCGAAACGTTGGTACTAATAAAGATCTGAAGTTTGCAGTATCTGACTGAATACGTCCATCATTTTCACGTCACTATTTTTGTACTCTAGTTTCTGACGACCGTATTCAGATTTTACACAATGTTATCTCACACATTACTAGAACTAGACTTTTATTTTTAGACACATATGCGAGGTCATTAAACCTATACTACATGCATATGTGAAATAAATTTGATCACAAAAATTGACAATGGAATATGTTATTGTAAGGAACGTAACGTATACTATTAAGCTTATAAGAAGTGGGGAGAGGGTAATTTTAACATGAAATTCTATCAAAAAAATCTTTTCCTTCTCGAAAAAAGTAAAAAATAATGATGTTGAGTGACCCTTTATATAACTTCTGATACACATGTGTATATCAGATTTTTTGTACATGATGTATTGCTGTTACAACCGTCTGTTCAATCGGTCTTTGACACTACCCTTTACGTATACAATTCCACTGTTTCATTCAGACCATGGTTGTTTGTACTGCACATATATCAATCAGATTTTTTGTCCTGTTGTTACGTGTAAGGAAGTGAAATCTGACGCTGTTAATTAACGGTTTTGTTTCATTCAGACCATGGTTGTTCAACGGTACTGTACTGCGCATGCACTGCACTGCCTAAAATGTCCAAGTCATGCTTTAACCGCATTTTACGTTAAGCTAGTAGTTATGTCATAGAAACACGCCATATATGATTGGAGGCTAATTTCAAATAGTTCATGGAATTGCCTCAGAAGATGGCAGAATGGGAATAAATTATTATCAATCGGAGATAAATTCTTGCAGAGTTTGTTTCAACGTCACTGTATCCAAATGCGGTTAGGGTCCGCGCGAAAGGGGTCGGTTTTTTATGCTGGTTGGGATCAGAAAGGGCATACTTTTCATGACAGCTAGCTAGATCTAGGTCTGGCTCCCCCTGGGAGCCCTATACTTAGACTACCTAGACGGTAAAAGAAGATATGAAGGTACAAAGAACTTGCATATATAGCACAGTCGCTATGTTAAAACTAAGGAAACTATGCTTCATATATCTAAAAGGCTATCATGCGTGAAACTGGTCACCTGTTTTATCAAATTCGGAATAAATCCTGATAAAAAATTGACAAATACGCGCAAGAATTCGTTGAAAAACGGAATAGAAGATACTCACCGCCAGTAGTGTAGCGGGGGCACGCGCTGTTCTCGGGTCAAACCGTATCACAGGACAGGTATTCCCCCCCCCCCCCCGACATTAATGATGGTGATTTGAAGGACATTTGACGTGGTTACAAAACTACAGACTACTCTCACGCTCAGGGACCGGTCATTGCTTCGGCCGGGGGTGGATTTGTAGGGGGTCACCCTGTTTTTTTGAAATTGGCAGTAGGGGGAGGGGTCATGCTGTTTTCATAATTGTGGATGGGGGGGGGGGGGGGGAGGGTCGTTGTGTTTTGGATTGTGATGGAAGAAAAACATGCCTTTTCTACAATGGCATATAGTCTGAAAAGTGGTACATGTAAATATTTGTTCTTAGCCATGTTTCTTACTTACAGAACATGTCGTGTAAATGCTTTGCTGTTTCACAATCAGTGCTTCATAGATCACTTATATTGCACTTTTAAGGGCAAAAGTGAACTTGAAGGTTTCGTAATGGTTATCTTCATAGATAGTTTATAAAAGAAGTTAATCTAAAATGTTCTACTCGTCACTACTAACTTGTCAGAAGGGATAAATACACTTTCTATTTCGGACACTACTTGTTATGAACACTACAAATCATCACAGCTCATCAGATTCCAGTTTGTATTATACACTAGGTATGGCCACCTAAAGTTCTCTAACATACCGGTGACTTTACTATACATGCAATATTAATGTCCCTATACCAATGTTACGGGGTCATTTTTATGTGACATGGGAAACTCATTAAAACTTACATTTACGTTAGCTATTCGAAGCTTGGAAATATTACCTCAAAGGCTATGAATAACAAAACATTGCCTTAATAGGTGCGGTCTTGTAAAGCTTGGAAATTATTGTCTGGAAGGGCCTCAATAGTCTCAAAATTGACTTTTCAGAGTAAAAAACCTCCAGGGCTTCTAGTGGGAGACACCTTAGGACCCCTATAAGAGATGTACATATTCCTTGCTCAAGCTTTCCCATACCTTTCACTGTCAAGATGATATTAAACTCCTTTTTGGAATATATTTACCCATGTAGTCAATAATCATAATTATGATAGTGCTAACCCGGTATCTTATACAGTAGATGCAAGACAGTCAAGCAGTCCATACTGAGTCACGATCAAAAAATACCTGTCATGTGAATATTACATATTGGGGGGGGGGGGGGGTCATCATGTTTTAGAATTAAGTGAGAGGGGGTCAGTCTGTTTTTGGCTTTACAGATAGGGGGGTCAGTGACTTTTTGTCGGCCCGATTTAAGAATCCACCACCCCCCCCACCCCCCAGGCTGGAGAAACTGACCGGTCCCTTATCTTTGATTGACTTCCGGTCACCAAATAAGTCACCACCACCCATGGATGTTCACCAGCAGGTGCTGTCAGAACTTTCCTTTCGATTTCTTACCTGTGTTTTTACGTATGTACATTAGTATTTAGTGATAGCTTCCAGCACGCCCATTTATGTGGTTATGATCACCTAATGTGACTGCAGTGACGACATTAGAATTGCGGTAATTGCACTAACTTCATTTCAAGTGTGAAAGTCAACCGGGAAAGTAAGCTTCCAGGAATGAGCCGACACCCTTCAACATGTTGACAACATTGCACCATTGTTTCTATGAACAAAGTTGTTCAAACGACCTTTAAAGTGGAACTAATTCAGTATCAAATTGGGTGGAGCGGATCAAATTATTCCTAATAGTATGTATTGCATAACCTGCATGTTTGTTCCCAAGGACATCCAAGTATCACATCAGCTATACGAGGCCGCTACGAGCAACACAGAGGCGGTCATGAAATCAGCATGCGAACGAAGGCGAACGTGGTTGCATTTTTTACAGCATGGTCAATCCTCGCCATGGCGGCTCTCGTACTGAATGCTTTAAATATCGACTGGGAAAGGACTCACATTGCTCATGGCATTATGCTCTGTGTTGTACTTGCCATTTTACAAAGTTGTGTGATGGAGTTAGTGATGAATACTCTCGTAACTTTTATATTCCGAGTTCGAGGATGGTCACACACCGACCAGAGAGCTGATTACTCGAATTTAACGTTAATCATGGCTTACAACTTACTTGCATTAAGTGAATCCGACATCGATGAAACATTCGAGAAAATGTTCGAAGCCTTTATGGGGAACCTTAGCGAAAATATCTCCATCGTCCTTATAAGTGCTACGGGAAATTCCAACTTAAAACAGTACGAAATTGACACCTGCCAGAGCTACAGAAATACTATCTACGAAACACTGCTTTCGGAATGTTACGCTCACATATACGGTAGAGACCTTGGTGTGGATACAGACAGACTAAAATTATTCTGGCAGAAATATTCAAAAGACTCACTTCCAACCAACACTGAAGAATTTTGCGCCAAAATTGCTAACGAATTTATGCTTATTCATCGCGTCAGTCGAGTTCTGAGAAAGTGTGGGCAATATCAAGACTTGATTCAGTTAAGTAGTGGAGACGACAAGTCTTATACATACACAGATAAAGAATATTATGGCAAAATGGCGAGAACACCTGACGAACCTTTATTCCACGACTGTCATGACGTCACAAACCTTGTAGGCCGACATTTTGACTACACGCTTGTACTTGATGGTGATACCGGCGTTGCTCCAGGTGTTGCGCATGAACTTTTAGCAATTGCTGCAGGAAATCCCGAAAAGGGACTTATCCAGCCTGCTGTTATCATGAATGTTGACGATGGCGACACTTTGTTTATGCATCTAGAAAAGATTCGCCAACAACTGAGCGCGAGAGTTGGCGATTCTATGAACGAGCTCTTTGGCCAATGTGGATTCTTTGGAAAAGCACTGATAAAGAACCAAATCTACCTCGAACAAGTAATTGGCAAGAGAGGACAACCGCTTGAAAAAGTTCCCGTCGATGTCCTTAGCCACGACACTTTCGAAGCGGCTATTCTCAAGCCATACTACGCAGGATGTACGTTTCTATTAGAAGCGCCTTGTTACAACTACATCACGTGGGGTATTCGGGAGCGAAGATGGAATAAAGGAGAAATCTTGCTATCCATGTATTTCTGGAGGACCACTATTGGTCGACTAATGAGATGGCTTCAGAGTATAGTTCAAGGAAGCGACTTTAACGCCACTAAGGTGCGAACAGAATGTGAATTTGACTTTGTTAGTAAGTACATTGCGCACTCCGCCATCCGGATGATGTTTATGAAGCCTCTCCTGTTACTGTACGCGTTTCTTCAAATCAACGCTCATGTTATATTCCCACATCTGCCATTGGCCATCATTATGTTCCTCGTTTTAGTATTTCCAAAGTTAGCTATCCTGTCTTTCAACAATATACATTTAGTATTGCTGGAAACGTTTAGTTCCATTTTACAATTTACACCTGAAGCAATTGTGGGGTGCGTCAGACTTTTCCAAGCCATACAGGCTAACATTTGGAAGCATAGTAAATGGATTCCGCAAAGAGCTGTCGAAGAAGAATTCATGAAATCAAACGCTTTTACATCAAGTTTTAAACACCTGTGGGGGTACAGTCTGTTCAGTGCTATTTTAATTGTAATATTTGCTGTATTTGCGCCACATGTTTTACTCATATATTTTTTACTGATGAATGTCTTCCTTTTACCGCTCTTCACTGCTCTCACCTCTCTCAAATTAAAACGAGATGGGAGTCGAAAATACTACGTCAACAACACCCGGAAAAACTTTTCCCGTGTCGAAAATATGCGAAGTTTAGGAATATTAAATTCAGATAAATCCTATTCTATTAACATGTCACAACTTTGATTTGGCATCAAGGAACCCGACGAAAAGCTTACATTTTGTGGTTAGTTTGATGTCAAACGTGACAAGGAAAGTGTTATGTTACAGCTACGTTACATTATACAAGGACAAACAATATAAAAATAAACTACGTACATATAGACAAATTAAAACGGATATGAACTTTGAAAACTATTTAGAAGACATTAAAAACCCACAATACAGATCAGCAATGACAAAACTTAGAATTAGTGCACATATTTTACATATAGAAACTGGAAGATACACAAACACCACCTTATCAAGCAGGACATACCCTGTATGTAAACAAGGTGAAATAGAAGACGAGGAGCATTTCTTATTACGCTGTACGGGATATCAAAATGAATGGAAAGAACTCTTTAACAAATTAAATATATATTCAGGTTCAAGCATGGATAATCTCATAAAGATTCTCAAAATAAAAGACACAAATAAACTAGTTGAAATAAGCAAATTTATTCAACAAGGATTCAAAATTCAAGAACACCACTTGAACAAAAATATACCAGCTGCCTCGTGATATACATTCGACAATTACATTTACATATTTTATTATGTTGATTTTCACATTGTGAAACTACTCTCTTTTTTGTGTATGGTCAATACAAGCATTTTCTTTTTACTTTATTGTACTATACTGATATCTAAAATAATAGATAAGGTTGCAATAAAGTTTATTATTATTATTCAAGTTTATTATTCATACAAAGACTTTGATATTCATCAAACCATTATACTATTATATATTAGAGGTCTGTAGTTATCACGTTCCAACTTAAAATGTTTAAGAGGTCGACAGAGTTATTATGATAACTGGCACTAATTTATTCATGAATTAAAACATGTTTTGTGTATTAAAATTTGCGTGTGTACAACATGCACAATGAATAGGTTCAAGATAAAAGTATGTATGTATGTATGTATGTATGTATGTATGTATGTATGTATGTATGTATGTATGTAAAGTATGTATATATGCATGTATGTATGTCTGTCTGTCTGTCTGTCTGTATGTATGTATGTATGTATGTATGTATGTATGTATGTATGTATGTATGTAAAGTATGTATGTATGTATGTATGTACGTACGTACGTATGTATGTATGTATGTATGTATGTATGTATGTATGTATGTAAAGTATGTAAAGTATGTATGTATGCATGTATGTATGTATGTATGTATGTATGTATGTATGTATATGTATGTATGTATGTATGTATGTATACATACATACATACATACATACATACATACATGCATGCATGCATACATACATACATACATACATACATACATACATACATAGTTTACATACATACATACATACATACATACATACATACATACATACATACATACATACATACATACATACATACATACATACATACACAGAGACAGACAGACAGACAGACAGACAGAGAGACAGACAGGAAGTCAGACAGACAAACAAACAAACAAACAAACAAACAAACAAACAAACAAACAGGCAAAGTATAACACAACCCAAATGCAATCAATCGTGACAGTACCAGTTACTCCTTTACTCCAGTAGTAATTGGTGTTGGGGTGGCTGATGAGCATGCGCTAAAGTGTTTTGGGTCACCAGGACTTGTTTTGTTGTAATTCTGTGGGGAATTGTGTATTGCCATGGCTACTTGGTATAGAGTGATTGATTAGGTTTTACAGTGGTAATACGAATCCAAACTAGAGTATTGTGTTGAATAACCCACGTACTATGTATAATATACCGGAAATACCACGGCGTGTAAAGAGACCCTTTTCAGGAAGTATATCACAAAAAAGAAAGCAATAGAGGTGATGAAACGAACCACTTGTACATTGAGGTAAGGCATACGTCCATTTCCGTCCCTGTAATTACAGAATTATTGTGTTCAATAGCTATGACATGAGGTTTGTATATTAATAGGAATTATGTCATGTAACATACCCAGTTCTGGTTAATAGTGTGTGTACCATTTATGGGAGTACTTTTTGACTGATCAATACCTGTGTGCACGTACAATACCTGTATGCCATACTTATGACAGAGACAAGGTGAAGGTATCACGGATATTGTACACTGCTCGTCTCTCCCGTATTACCATGACGGTATTACAGCAATTACTGCAAATATCGCATGTCACCCCTACCCCAGATGGCGGTGATATTAAAACCTCTGCGGGGCTATTTGAATCGCTGTGTCAATTCCTTGCTATTCTGTGTAATTTCCACTTTTTCATTTAGTAGAATCGTGAATCTTCCTCAGGTGGTTATCCACATGATAAGGGTCACAGAAACATCATACGCGCGCGCGCGCGCGTGTGTGTGTGTGTGTGTCTGTCTGTGTCTGTGTATCTGTATGTATCTGTCTCTGTGTGTGTATGTATGTATGTATGTATGTATGTATGTATGTATGTATGTATGTATGTATGTATGTATGTATGTGGGTATGTATGTATGTGGGTATGTATGTATGTATGTATGTATGTATGTATGTATGTATGTATGTATGTATGTATGTGGGTATGTATGTATGTGGGTATGTATGTATGTATGTATGTATGTATGTATGTATGTATGTATGTATGTATGTGGGTATGTATGTATGTATGTATGTATGTATGTATGTATGTACATGGTAATATGAGAGAATGACCAGCATTTTCCATTAATAATTGAATTGCATTTAATGCAAGTCAATTATATATATTGGATTAGTTTTTTTAATTTTTAATGAAGCCATATTGAAATAATTGAGATGTAGTGTCCATACAGCATTGTTGTTTATTCGACCGTGTAAATCTTCAAACAAGAGTCTGCAACATTAATTGGAAAACATTATATTATGTGAGATAGCCATGTCTACTGTCAATGGAGACTATTTTTCTCATCAACTGAAACAAAAATTTAATTTTGGAGAGTGATTTGCTCCAATGTCTATAATTTCATATGTATCAAAGAGGGTGCAGTTGTCATGGTAACTATGAATTGAATATGTGTGGTTACAACCAATATCAACACTGTTTACAAAACTAATTAGTAGTTATTGTCACATTTCCCATGATACAACATTCAACATGACGGGTGTGCAAGTTCCCTATTGTGTACAGCTAAGGTTTTTGGCTGCTTTATTACTGTAAAAACCATTTTCACTTTCTCTTAAGGATGACAAACTGTTCTCAGATCTGATGCGATTACGTGATTTATGATATCAGAGAGTTGCCATAGACGAGAAAACTGAGGGAAAGCTCGATTTGTACCAATATAATGGAAGCGTGGACAAAAATGGTTACTCTGTAAACACCATCACAACAGTGGATCCTGGCATACTAGGCCTTTCACCCGTGGAAGAAGAAGAAGAAGAAGAAGAAGAACAAGAAGAAGAAGGAGAAGAAGGAGGAGAAGAAGGAGGAGGAGGAGGAGGAGGAGGAGGAGAAAGGAGTGTGCGTTGTCTGTACAAATTAATATACAAGCTTGGTTTCACAAATGATGGCGTGTAATCTACAGAAAACATACTCATCATTGTCGTTTTCTAAATCATCCAATCAACATCAACGAAAACTCTGTCAACAGGCCCATCAAGAACTCAACGAAGAAGCACTCTTAAAATATTGCAAAGGAACTGTAAGATTTTGCGATTCGTGCTGGAATGGAAAACAATGCCAGGTTCCACTGTGCCCTTATATTCATATTTGTATAGACTTCCTAAATGGGTCCTGTAAGAATGAAGACTCTTGTCCGCTGTCCCATCAATTTAAAGCCAAGAAAAACGCTAAGGTCCTCAAGATATTAAAACTTAGCTCGAGTGGTGAGAAGGCGGTTCGAAGAATTATCTGTCAGTGCCTTCCACATGTGTGCATTAAGTACAACTCAATTGATGGTTGTAAGAATGATTTATGTAGAGATCTTCACATATGCAAAGATCTTGTTGTAACTGGAAAGAAATGTATAGGAGGAACCTGTCATTTAGAACACAGCATATGCACTATATACAAAAAATATCTGACTATTCTAGAACAATATCAATTGGCTTTTCCTGATCCACATAAGAACCGTCTGCGTATATTATCACACATACTCGTTACTGATAGATGGTCTTATCATGCAAAGCAGAGCACGCTTTCTACAGAGAAAACGACCATTGATAAGCAACAATGCTATGTTGGAAGGCAGTCCAATGCTGATCTGCTGGACAAACCAATTCCTGAGGTCATACAAGAAAATATAAGACAAGCAAACAAGCAAGAAAGGACCATTTCTTCAAGGGATGATGAACATGTATCAGAATCAGGAAATCTGAGAAAACAACATGTAGTAAACAAACAAAGTGGAATATCACTAAAACAGGCGTCTCGGTCACTAGAACAACAACAGTGTCTGCCCAATGAGGTCTTCATGAAATCTGACCACAATGATGAGAATAAAGGTATTCAGGTGCCAGTTGGAGACCAACAGAAAATACAAAAAGATGAATTGAAAGGAAAATACAGCAAGGGAATGGTACAAATATGTGATATGTATGTAACCAAGATGACGTGCAAAAGAAAGAACTGTCCACATATCCACATTTGTTTGAGATTTCTAAACGGTGTTTGTAAAAACAGAGAATTATGTTCATTATCACATTCATTTAAGACAGCAGAAAACGCTAATATCCTGAAGAAATTGAAGCTAGATGGAAGTGATGAATGTTTCATACGGCAGAGAGTTTGTCAGAGTCTCCCACATATCTGTATGAAGTACAACTCTGCAGCTGGATGTGGTGACACGTTATGTATGAACATTCATTTATGTAAGGATTTTGTAATGACAAGAATTAGATGTGAAAAGGATACCTGTAAGTTAGCACATTTCATACAGGAAAAGCATCTCCTCATTCTTGAAAAATACGGACTGGCTGTTGGTGGTGGTGACAAACAGTCTGTGTATAACGTAAACAATGACAAAGAACGCCAGGTCATTTTTTCAAACATACTTGTAGCTGAAAGAGGTGATGATTTTCATTTTGAACTCTCCAACAAATCAAAGGAACCAGAACATCATGATAAATCATTGGATAAGTCAAACGCGATAAGCCTGGTGGAGGATAAGTCAAGCACCAAAGATGCAGGTAATACAGAAGAAATATCTGACTCTGGAGAAAGTACACTTGACTGTAGAGAAACTACAAGTAAGGCTTTAAAACACGAAGCACGCCAACGAACAGAAGAAAACATTGTCAGCACAAGTTGTATTATGATAGATGGCATCAAGATGGAAAGTTCAAAAATGGCTGGTTCAAGCAAGGAACATAGAGGAGTAGACCAAAAGAATACCATGAAAGAAATCAAACCAGTAACAGGTGATAAAACAGAGGAATTGACAGAACAGAATGGTAAAGAACCAACTATTAACACACCTCTGCACGACCCTATGATGTTATCTGTAACTAAATCAAATTGCAATTGTAAACACTCTGACAAGAGTCAACAGATAGAACTTCCAGTTAGTCAAGCACAGGAAGCATTTGGATGTGACATGGCACAGCAACAGGTCAACATTGAACAGAACCCGACTCAGCAGTGCAATACAGTTGAGGGGAAGCATAAACAAAGTAGCTACAAAGGCAAGGTACAAATATGTCACCTGTACCTAACCCAAAAGATGTGTGAAAAGAAAAATTGTCCATATTTCCATTTTTGCTTGGCGTTCCTAAATGGTGTTTGTAAAAACGGAAACAGGTGTTCTTTGTCCCATGCCTTTAAGACAGCAGAAAATGCCAAGATCCTGGAAAAATTGAAGCTGGATTCGAGTGATGAGAATTACATACGTCAAACAGTTCGTCAGAGTCTCCTACATACCTGTATGAAGTACAACTCCGTAGCTGGCTGTAGTGATTCTTCATGTCAGGACATTCATTTATGCAAAGAGTTTGTAATGACAGGAATTAAATGTGAGAACGACATATGTAAATTGTCTCATTTCATATGCAGAAAACATCTACTTGTCCTGGAAAAGTATGGTTTGGTTGTCTGTGACGAGAAAGATGCAAACACCGATGGCAAGCAAGATTTCATATTTTCAAACCTACTGACTATTTGCAATGATAGTCAGTCTGATCAGTTGACTACTGATGTTCCTGAAGAGCCTGGAGATAAGGATGAAATACACCACAGCCACTTGAAGAAGCTCGAAGATAATGTATCAGGAAATACAGAAGTGAAAGTCCACGTTGTGCAAGATACAGGAGACGGAATAGAGACAATATCACACAATGAGTTAGGAAGTATTAAAATCAAAGGTTTGGCGGTACAACAATCCAAAGAAAACATTGAAAGACAACAGCAGGAGCAGCTAAAACTACAACAAAATCAACGACAAGAATGTGAGCCAGAAAGAGAGCCAGCAACTCAGCAAAAGTATAACGACAAATGCACTGAGAACCCAAAAGGTGAGATATCAGGAAATTTGGAAAATGAAGACCATGCCACACAAGATACAATCACATGGTTAGAATATGCAAAAGTGACAGAAAATCATGAGAATCGTTCAGGAACGGAGGACGCTGACGGAGCTGATAAAAAGTCCACCCAACAAGAAGAATTGGCACCACTACAAGCTAGTAATTACTCTCAAATACTACACAGTCAGCAGCATCCACAACTTCAACATAACCATCAGCTAACATGTAAACAGGAAAAGGTGATTAACAAAGAAGATGACTACAGTCCAGAGAAATGCATTGAGCTGATTCTGAAGGAACTAGAGCTATTCGATTCAAGAGAGCAACTATGGCAACACCAACCTTACCAAGAAGCAGGAGGAGGAGGAGGAGAAAGTGAAACTGAACTGGTATTTACAAAAACGGAAGCTGATTTACAAAAATCCAGTAATCTAATCACACCAGATGTTTGCCTAGATATTGGACATATTAAAGAAGATGGCCAGCGCAGACTATTTCCTAAACACTTTGAGATGGTACCGGCAATACACCAAGAACAGACAGATGTGCCATTGGACACAATGAGTGAGGACAGCATAGAAAACGACGTAAAACAGACTCAGTTGGACACGTATGCAAACCAAGACATGGCCTTCGTGACGCCCCAGCTTTCTGAGTCAATTCCTCTCGGTGGTAGTGCACTACAAGCAACAGGCCAATCCTTGTGGTACTTACAAAATGACGAATCAACACCTTACGCCTGTGATAGTATCCTACAAGATAAATTAAACACTAAGACACTCCAGCCATATCAACCTTCTGAACATGAAAGGTTTGCAACTCTATACAAAGATGCCAGTACACAATGTGACATGATGACTGACAAAAAGCATAAAGGAATATGCAAACCTACCTGTCCATGTGAGAATAGTGAGAGCATTCCTGTCAATTCCAACCAGAGGTAAGAATATTGCTTATAGTAACCACGTCTTAATTCCCCCTTACAGCCCCTGCTGAATCTCACTACAGGAGTTTCCCCGTGGTGGGCATTTCAAAGTTCCACCAATGGTACTATCACCTATATTGTACAAATTCATTTGTATTTAAATAATAATAGAGATATGGTATAGCAGTCAGGTTGCTTGGACAAACCCATCGTTTTTAAGGTATGACGTAGCCTGTATTCAGATGAGGATTATATTTTGTCGTATTCCTAAAAAAAACCTTTTGAAATATTTATTTATTTATTACTAATTGTGTGCACATACATAACGTATACCATACATGGGATATGATAATCAGCATGTACAGTGCACATTCTATACAGAACGCATGATACTCACAAAGCATTCGAACACAAAAATATAATCCATTCGACTTCGGAGTCATCGAACGTACATCGAACACCATATTTTAATTGTATTTCAACAACAAAATCGTAGTATTAAAGATAAAATACAAAACTGTCAAGACGAGTGTTAGAAGTCTAGGTATGACGAAGACAAACATAGAATTAAGTACAGGAGCCCTAAGCTATGCAAGGTGGGATTTTAGTACATTATGAGAGTTCACATGCGAATATACCAGTACAAGTACAGATTCTGTTATATGTATTTTCAAAGAAAGGACAAAAACAAGACGGGGAACTTTGACTGACCAATAAACAAGCTTTCATTATTCATGTGTTAATTTTGTTCTATGATATTGTTACCGATTCGTTTGCCACGTGTGTTCAACTGTATTGAGAGACTGCTGGTTTATTCACATTCTTTAGATCGTTGCCATTAGATGACAGTACAACTAGGCATGCGCATGCCCACAACTACCCTGATAATTGGTCATTGATAAATGATGGTGTCAGTCATATCAAAGTACTTTTGCATCCATTGTCAATTGAATGTCAAAGAGTCATGGATCACATTGACATACATCATAGGCAAAATGTCTTGGAGGTGTATCGCATCCAAAACCAAAAACTGTGGACACGGTATGTTTGGTGAGTATGTTTTAATAGTGATGCACAGATGTCTCTTGTTAGAATCGTCTTATGAACCCCAACAATACCAAATGTCATGGGTTGATGATGGAGTATTGTTGTTATGGAATAAAGCTAGCAATGTACACGAAAATGTCAAATGCAAAATCCTGTCTACTTTAAGCTTTTACTGAAACAGAGATTCCTAATTACGTCGCTGTCTAACTGCCCTTCCTTTAGATGGCAGTGTCAAAGAACTACAGTGTATACAGTACTCGGTCAAGTGTGGTCTCTAGATCCCTAAGTGAGATCTAGAGTTTAAAAGCATCATTCAACAGACAATACATTTTCAACATATACCCTGAACTCTAGCCAAACACTATGCTGTGTATCGAACAGATAGTTCCGAATGACCATGTTATTGTGGAAATTCATTCACCCAAAGAGATTTAACAAAGGCATATATTTGCAGTTTGCAGAGTAAGCCCCAATATCTCAAACGTCATAGTCATCAAAATTATTTGAAATTAATAGCACCCTTTAATGTAACAGTCATAAAGAAAAATACAAAATAATATGAAACAGGTAAAACTGGTTGAAATAAGAAGAAGGGGGGGGGTATAAATGACCGCGAGTTATTGCCGGACGAGTACTGTAGTTTAGCTGTGGATGTAATACAGTAATGATCAGAGATACAATTATTTATTTTATTTACACAGTGAAAAAACAACAATGGAGAAGAATGGCGTAACCAATGAGAGATATCTATTCCATGGGACAGAGAGTATTAATGTGGAGGCCATATGTAATCAAAACATCGACTTCAGATTGAGCCGAACACAGGATAAATATGGAAGAGGGGCTTACTTTGCGAGAGATATTGCTCTGAGTCTCAATTACAAATTTAGTCCCCCTAATATGTGCCAAAGCCAGTTTGTCTTTTTGGCACGTGTTCTTGCAGGTAGAGTTACAGTAGGGCAGCCAGGTCTTGTAAGACCACCCCCACTTGATTACCAAAAACCTTATAGAGAGCTCTATGATTCATGTGTAGATAATATACTTACCCCTGGAACATTTGCCATTTTCAGTGAAAATCGCTGCTATCCAGCATACTTGATAGTTTACAACAAGAAGGTCAACGAACCTGAGAAAATACCAACGTTTCATACAGAACAGACCAACAACCAACCGCTGAACACCACCCTACCGACAGCAAATATATATCAACATACACATGAACCACTGCATTACCATCAACCTCCCCCCGTACAACCCCAGCCTACATTACCCCAACAACCTCAACCAGTGCAACCCCTTCACCCCCTTCATTGTCCTTGTACAACTAGTCAATGTTACTTACCATCTTTGCATGCTGTACCAATGCCTATGGTAGGTTCAAATTCGTCTCCAGCATTCCAAACAAAACCACAACTTCAGGCCATTGCTCCCGCAAATCATGTATATCCATTTACACACTACATAGCAGCTGACGTATATCCACATTAGTACTTCGAATACAATCATCCCTGTGTTGAAATTTCCAACAAAAAAACAAATTGTCACCTTTCACAGCAGTAGGGGAATATCTAAACATCTACAGGACACACAATAACAACGGAGACTTCAAAAGTTCTACGTTGATAATAACAATGTCTATTGATTATTTATTTGCATAATTACATTAATTTTATTAGGCAATTAGGCAATATCTTAAGTACATATTTCTTACAGAAGTATAGATTGCACAAGAGGTACAAAATGTAAATTTATTTGTAAAACCTGTTGTCAATAGATTTAAAATGCATTTGTTCTCTAAATGGCATATGAGGTGTCAACACTTGGTAAATTGTTGCATTTTAGAAATTTTAAATTTTTTAAATTTAATTTAAATCCTGATAAATACTTATTTGCTGTTAAATTGGGTCATCACCGCATGATGGTGGCACGGTGTAGGTGTTTGTCTTATTGTTTGACAATTGAATCTAGTAGGAAGAACAATATAGAGATAATTAATCGTATTTGTACACTTGTTGAGATTGCAGATAAGTTCCATTTTCTTTTTAAAATGTCATTTTTTTTATAAGTATCATAAAAAGTACATTCCACATTATTTTTACTTGCTCCTACTTATGCAAACTTTATAGAAGTAATGTTTTCTGAAGATGAGTATACAAAACAAAGACTGGTTGCATTTCTATTCAATGTACTCTCCTTGAGAAAAGAGTCAGAAAGCATTACTTGTATGAGCCTGTTACATTTTATCTATTGTATGCAAGTAGTTTTCAGATTGTATTTTGGGCCGATGGCCATGTATACACTATTACAATAAATGACTCACATATACCAAAAAGTTCTAATTTCCATGCTGTGTTTTTTGTATGAAATCTTTATCATTTCCTACCCGAGAATATTGTATCGGTGATTGTAAGAAAAAACCCATGTAATCTAAAATAGCAAATTATTACACAAAGATTTAATATAATCTTTGATTACTCAATCCACGTATAGATCACAAGGAAAATAAAACAATGATTCTTTTTGGATGGAGGTAATGTAGCTTGTCTGTGCCTGCCTGCCAGTCTGTGTGTGTGTGTGTGTGTGTGTGTGTGTGTGTGTCATATCTGTCTGTCTGTCTGTCTATTGGCATGGTATTTCAAGCACTAAGTACTGCGTCAATTCTAATGACAACTTCATCTACGAATTCCGTTTGGAAATAGCACGAAATGGGAAGGTTTTTGTGAACCTTCAGATCAATGAGTCATTACCATAACTAATGATTTCTTGCGATCAAGTAATTCTCCAAATTTGATATATTTCTAGACGGACAATGGTGATAATACGCAGGTTCAAGTAATGTATGTATTCCACAATCTGTGGGGTCAAACCCGGGCCACTACTGCACGTCATTGCCTGACAATATCAAGTACAAGGTTAGGAGGATATGACGTCACGATTTCTCAAAATGAATGCCAGAGGGAAGCTCAAAATGGACAATATGGCGACATACATGAACTTGAAAAATCGGACATAAAGATTTAGTTTGAAGTTATACAGATGATAATCAAATACAATAAGTGGTATAAATCAATATTCAAACATCTTATCAATCAATACAAGTCAAACTTTGGTGAATTTCCCTTTAAAGCGGAATGTCGGGTATAAAAGGCCCCCTAACTTCGTGGGGGTTATTGTCACATTTGAATGCATATTTGTATTTGAATTTGTATCTCGATTAGTGTTGTTAACGAGGTGTTAGCTAATACGCATATCAATATGGATAGTTTGAATGAAGAATAGCCAGGGGTTGGGGTTGTGATGGAGTAGAATGTGAAGCTTTACCGCGCATGTGCAAGGCGTGTAGGCCAGCTACATTTGGTATATAATATTGACTGCCTGAATATTGATGATAGGGTGGAGGTATTGCACGTGTATACTGCGGCTGTAGATTGATGCATGTTGCCTGTTGTTGGGCTTCCAGCGAGGATTTGAGGTTTACTAGGTCTGGAGAAGACCTTGGCATCGGTGATATTTGATTTGGTTGATGGACATTCTTGTTGAAGATTATCAAGTATTCTGGATAGCAGCGATACTCACTAAATATCGCAAATGTATATGGATTATGCACATCATCAACACAGGAATCTAAAAGTTCGCCATCAGGCTTTTCTGGATCAATTGGAGGTGGTCGCACAAGACCTGGCTCCCCTACGGTGTATCTGCCTACAAGAACACGTGCGCAAAAGATTACTGGTCTTGCTGTATATTAGGGGGGCTAAATTTGTGATTTACACTCAGAGAAGCATCTCTAGCAAAGTAAGCTGCGGATCCATATTTATCTTGAGCCCGACGACTGAGTCTAAAGTCGATATTCTGGTTGCAGATGGCCTCCACATTACTGGCGGCTGTTCCATGGAAAAGATTTTTCTCATTGGCAATACCATATTTTTCCATCATTGCTCTTTCACTGTGGAGAGACAATTGAAGTATTGGTATGTGCGAATGAATATAAACATCAGATCATTAGTAATAAACAGCGACCTGTGTGTTTTAATCATACAGCCGTGATTGCAAATGTTATATGGAACATACTGTAGGTACCACAATAGATTTAAAATCAAAAGAACTTCTCACCAGCCATATTTGTTTTATCTCTGTGTATTGGTATTAGTAAAACTAGTTGCAGGTACCCTAGACTCTTTGCTTGGTAGATTTTGGGATTCTCCTCTCGATAATCACAAAGGGAAAGATTTCACGATAAACGTCAGTGGATCTGTTTTTAATGAAACCGTAATCTATTTTAGGTTCAAAGGCAGAACCGTTGAGCACTCGCAAGAGTCTAAGTAAGCTGATTGTACATTGCCGAAATCAACCAAGACCCCATGAATGTCGCATTCTACATAGCTTTATATTATAAAAATGGCATAAACCTATCGATCACATCGTTGCTATGGCAACGTTGTAAAATAAAACAATCCAACCTACAATTGATACCTTTCCCAAAGTACGGGGTTCCGAATTCGATAGATAAGTCGGATATGCTGTCTGTGATAATTCTCAAAACCGTCTACAATTGCTTGAAATTCAGGTGACGTTCGGTCTAGAAGCTCCATCACATGTTTATGGTTCTCAGCAGGTTGTTGATTTCGTTGTTGTTGTTGTTGTTGCTGCTGCTGCTGCTGCTGTTCCTGCGGTTGTTGCTGCTGCAGTTGCAATGCTAGTGTTTGTTGTTGCTGTGATTTTGCCAATATCGAATCTTGATCTTCTCTTTCTATACCTACTATATCACCGCATTGAGTTAGATTTTCATTCATTTGATTTGTGTCATATTTCTCACTCTGTATTCTACGAAAATGTTCGTTTTGTTGATTCGAGTCTTCAAGTGTATTCACCTCTGCTAACGTTTGACCACTATTATGACTCAACTCGTCTATTTTACTACCTGGTAAGGTGTTTGCAATATCTCCCAAGCCAACATTTTCAGAGATGGTAGAAGACGGTGTGTCACCATAACTGCTGATTGGAACACGTATGTTAGCAAACGTTGAAAGAATACTATTTACTGACGATGTGTTAGATGCAGATAGTCTGTATTGTCCAAGAATTCTGTGATGTTTCTTGTTGAAATTGTGTGCTAAGTTACAAGTTCCTTTCATGCATTTATTTCCAGTGATAACAAACTCAGAGCAAAGATGAATATCTTCACATGAAGGATTCCCACAACCTGTAATTGTGTTGTATTTAACACAGACTCGTGGAAGATTCTGACAGATAATTCTTTGTATCACTTTCTCGTCTTTGGATTCCAGCTTCAACTTCTTCAGGAATACTTCGTTTTTCCTTGTTTTAAATCGATGGGATAATCTACAAGTTTCGTCATTTTCACACAATTCGTCTAAAAAATTCACACATATATGGACATATGGACACTGTGGACGTTGACATGGCTCGTCACTGAGATGCGAATAACATATCTTGATATGCCCTCTGTATCGAGTTTGATCATTGCTTGCAGAACAGCCACCTGTTGATTCCATTGTTAGCTTTACTGTGGATTTGTTCTTGTTGGCTTCATGAATGCCAAAAGT
The DNA here is from genome assembly GCF_964340395.1 of Glandiceps talaboti. Lineage (NCBI taxonomy): Eukaryota > Metazoa > Hemichordata > Enteropneusta > Spengelidae > Glandiceps > Glandiceps talaboti. The sequence continues at coordinate 9,603,703 of NC_135569.1, read as the reverse complement.
GATTGGTTTAATGTTTCACCTTTCTTGTGATATTTAATATAGCTGGTGTATGCTACGTTGAAGTCTGTCTCCTCGGATGTATCTGATCACAATGTGATTGCTTTGTATACAGATTGTTTCAACTGACAACGGCGACTGATTAAATTACAATGTTTGACCGTTTGAAATAATCGCTTATTATCTGACCTAATTCTCCCTTCCTTTGAACATATCCATACGTTTAGGTCTCGCGAGTTACACTACAAAGTACAGTTTGATTCAATGACATATCAGTTTGAAAACTTTAAAGTTCTATCTCGACAATGACTCTTCTTTCGTTTTCTCAATATCTATCACTGATCAGTACGTGGAACAAAACGCCAAACTCTGTCGAAACGCACTGAACAACAGTCACTATTTCTTTCGTTTTACACCGACTTTCAGCTGCGCTGGCGTCGCTTATCTCCAGATTTCCAGCGTTAACTTTTCCTTTAAAATAATATAATAATAGCAAAATATTATTAGTCAACATCTAGAATCTGTCTGTTTTATATCTACATGTATAGTTTTATTTATTTAACGTCGTACTTCATATTGTTGAAATGCCATACCATTCATATCTTTCACTGTGATATTTCATGGCGTACCTCCTACATAACGCTATATATATACCAGCTAGACTGGCCATTGTCCTCAACTGGCTATTTGTCTGTGGTTCATACTATTGGTTATATTTCTACACTTACACACACAAACATTCTTATTTCTCATATGAAATATATCAATTGAATCATGGAGGGTCTCACCTGCGTTCCTCGCATCAAGCTGACTTCGTTCTATTTCTGTGATAAAGTTCCTGGTACAGTCGATACTCCGTATTTCATCATATGACGTCATCCTACATCCGTGATAGACCACGGGTTACATTTATCGTTTAGTAGATTATTAATTAGCTTGACCTTTGACACGACATCCGATACAGTAACATGTCACCTGCCATGCCATCTGAACAGTTGTGCTGTGGACTAGGTGTCAAAGACCGATTTCATCATTTTTTTGTACCTGCAGCAACAAACATTTGGTGTTGCTGAAAAATCTACCAATGATGGGATTTTATGTTGACAGTGGCAAAAAACATAATTCAGCGCTAAAATTACCCATTTCCTTGTTCTATGTTGTCATACATTTGTGACCGTGCAATTTTATGCGCCAGTACACCGAACGAGTCATATACGTTGCAGACATATGTATATGTAGAGCACCTCAAAGAACACCTCAAACGGAAAATCATTCAGCCTATATTTAGAAGTACAGTACACTACAATCTGATTAAAATCCGATGTGGTGAAAGTGTCTAAATGCTTTATTTACCTCTATTTCCATCTTTTTGTGTCGTTTGTTTTCGTACCGAGTGATCGCCGCCTTCGATCACTCGGAACAAAACAAACGTCACAACACGATGGAAATAGAGGTAAATAAAGACATCTAGCCGCTTTCACCACATCGGATTTTAATCAGATTTATTGTACTAGTGAAAATGTATTACCAGAACAGCATTCCTGTGGTAAGTGCGTGGTGCTTATAGTAATACTACAATTATATCATTTTATCATCATATCATCTACACAAACAGAAACTGGCAACTTATACTGTCAACTTTGAGCTCAAAATAATGATTTGCCTAGCTGGAGTTTGATATCAGATCACTCAGTACAAATATAGCAATACTGAAACATGGGCACTGATTCATGAGAACTCCAAACAACGGAGACTGGCAGGTTGGTCGTTGCTGGCGTTACGCTCTCTGCGTGTTGTTAGCGGGTAGCCCACTACAAAAAATCTTACTTGTGATAGCTGCTGGCGAAGTTTTCGGCAGATCGGCGGAAAAAATCGCGTAGTGTACTAATACTATGGGCTGAAAAGCGAATTTTTTACCGCCGACTTGACCGCAAGGATAAAAATGTTTTGATTTTTACAGGCGATAACCGACCGCAAGGAGTGTGCTATGGCTTACGATCATATGTTTCCCGAAATTATAATGTATGCTCCATAATATGGTCTTCGAATTCGAAGGAGCCAGGAGCGACATTGTGCAGTTTGAAAAGACGCCTTGTAATATAGTTTTCGACGGCGCCGTAAAATAAGGAGGATTGCTGCAATTTGATATGTGAGATTTGTTGAGCCCTGCCATTTTGAAATGACGTCATGCCGGTCGCGTTCGACGATAGCAGCAAAAAAAAAATTGGAGTGTGCTACGTACTTCCCGCCGGCAAAAAATCGCAAATAGTCTGTGCCGGTTAACGTTGCTATCGCATAATGTGGTACTCGCTTAAATTTAGGAGTGATGATAACTCCCACAACGACGACTGAATGGTTAAAGCCCTAGGCAAGATTTGAACCACGATTGTCACTTGATAGTCATTGTGGTTTGTAAGGTGTTCAAATTCTGATCTTTTGCTTTACGTATTTTGATTCGAATATGTATGAAAGTTTTCAATATTAAACCACAGACAAGTAAGAAGTACTTGTCTGTAATTAAACTGAGTAAAGGAGTTATGTTGAGTCCCAGACAGACAGACAGACACAAAGCCGATTTCAAGTCTTGTGGACGAAAGCAAGATTTTAGGTGACGTAAATAAGCTTACAGATCGCAAGGATTCACTTTACTCACCAGTCCGTTCCTGAAATCGTGGAGAAGCCAAACTAGATCAATATCTCTACAAACGCCCTCAAAGTACATTGCAAACGCCATGTGCTCTCATCCAAACCAAATCTCATGATGAGAAAATTGATAGAACATGTACCACAAGTGCCAGGTGGCGGTTGAAATGAATTGGCCAATCACTGGCCTGTTGCTCACAATAAATTGCTAATGAGTGTACACATCCTCAAACCCGATTGGTCAATTTGTGACCACACACACAGGTGTTTGTTCTATCCATTCAAAATCATAAACTTTCCAACACTTTCAGTAGTGTAAGGATTCGTCTTATTGTCGATGTTAGTTAGCTGCATTTCACTATATTGGGCCAAAATATTTTGTCTTTCATAACAACATTTTAACTATGTGATTGAATGTGCTTGTGGTGTAAGCTATTTAATGGAGTCGGGTTGGACTATTGCGTATGAATTGCACCTACCTGGTGCTCCACTCCTCTACGCTATGCACTCCGTGCAATATATACCTAAGTAATAACACATGCCAGCGAGGGCAATATCACCATTTAGTGCCTGCCCAAGGGTTGACACTCTTTAACAAAATTTTGGTAAAGAGTGTCAGCACAAGGGCAGGCACTAAATGGTGATATTGCCCGAGCGCATGTGTTATTAATTTTATTACACCGTCCCTCTTAAAGCTCACCTTTCTGTGTACGGACTTCAGCGTAAAATGTAGTCAAGGCCTCGTCTAATGTTGCGGCGGTGAAAGTTTCCATTGCGCGTTCTCCATATCCTAATTTGGAACCGATATAATCTTTAAAAACAGAGACGGAATGATTGGTAGCAATTTTTGTGTTCTTACTGTCCAATTCTAATAAAATGTCATCGAGTTCTGTACTGGAAAGGTTTGCGTGTCTTACTGCAGCAGTCACAATGTCTGAGCGAAAGTAGTGAACGACAATTTGTTATGCGCAGAAGCAGTGCGCAGTGGTTCACACAACTTCAGCGGGCAATAGTTCCGGGCATTAGTCTCTGCACGAGCGGGCAATATCACCTTGTGGGCAATAGCCCAGTTAAAATCGGTCACGTGATACGAGTCTGACCAATCACAGCCTTCGGAAGAACGCCGAGGTGTAATAAACTATCATAGCCCTCCTGCCATTCATTGACCATTACATAATGCATAATTATAATATACCTAGTGATAATGCTGCGCCATGATTCGCTAGAATCAGTCACGTGATAGGAAAATAGAATGACTATTTCCCTAGGGAAATAGTTCCATCAACTTTTACATGGTCACGTGACCACCGCGCATTCACAGCAGGTCAAAATGGCAGCTTCTGACGATGTCGTCTGCCACCACGAGTTCACAGCATGAGGTATATTATAAAACACATATTGCCTGGCCTATATTCGGGCGATAGCACCCGTTCATTACCCCCTCGTGACTGTGAGTTACCAGAATCACATGCTAATAGCATGTAATTCTGGTAACTCACAGTCCCTTGGGTGTAATAAACGGGTGCTATAGCTCGAATATAGGCCAGACAATATGTGTTCATTATGAGCCTCTATAGACATATGAGATAGTATTCATTGTCTATTTTCGTATTTTTTTATGTGTATTTCCTTATCCTTAGTGAAAAGCAATCAATGGAGAAGTCATACATACACACATACATACATACATACATACATACATACACATACATACATACATACATACATACACACACATACATACATACATACATACATATATAATCAAAGTGAGTTGGTTGGAACTTGAGGTGCTAAGTTGTAACTCCGAGTTTCACGCTCACTGCGTTCATCAGACAATGTCTGATGAACGCATTGAGCGTGAAACTCGGAGTTACAACTTAGCACCTCAAGTTCCAACCAACTCACTTTGATTATTCCCGCCCTGCTTACCCAAGCATCGAGCACTCTATTCTACGAGTTTGATACTATTTACTACATACATATATACATACATACACACATCTACATACATACTAAATAAACAAACAGCATACAAAAGTCATTAGCTTAGGAGTAATACGTTTTATTTGACCTTTACTTAACAACGTACCACAGAAGAAAGCCAATCATGCACCTGGGGCAAAGGTCATCAACCACAAACCTAAACATTCTGGCCAATCACAATTTGTAAGTGAGTGAGATCAACATATCATGCACTGATCACATGAAAATTAGCATACATATGAATAAATTAGCATACATATGAATAAATTAACATACATATGAATGGTGATGCAGCTAAAGAACATTCAGTGGTACTTAAAATCAGCCGCTGTTTCCATATAATCCATTATAGCTCACCAAATTAAAATTACTGAGCTTCCTAACATAAGACATATGCACTCCTATTTCTTTAAATTTCCACTGAAATGGAAATAGGATACACAACGGTTATGGTATCTGTAAACATTGGGTGTAGATTCTATGATTTTTCGGACTTTTTTCTCAGTCAAGTTTTGAACATGAAGGATTTTTTTATTATTACATTTCTTGCAAGTTCTGCTTTCGGTATTATGATTCACATCATTGACCAAAGTTAACATGAAAATGTCGATAACGACACACCCTAAGCAGATAAAGTGCATCACTTATATACATATGTTGAGTATACAATCGATATTTCTTGCATCAGTTTGATAACACGACACTGATTTGTTCAGGTGTCTTGCTTTCTCTCCACTTTGACAATGATAGTGTTCCGATTTGAGTTTCAAACAAAACATCTGAAGATATCTAAAACACCATATTGGGACTCGGGTTCATTATCGTCAGTGATAATGTATTTCTTAGCACTTACAATTTTACCTATGAAAGTCACTCATAAGTGAATGTGATATTCAACAAGCTTAGTGTTAAACATACCTCAACTGAAAATATACAAGCTAAAAATCAATGACAGAAATAACAACAAAAAACAATAACAAACTAATCATAACAGTATACTCTACTGATTTGTCCAAAGTGCAGCTGCAGTTGAAAAGTATAAGTACTTGTTTGGTATTAACTAATAACAGTGACTAACAATCATGTGACTTGTTTTAACCAATTGGGAAACCAACTGGTTATGACAAAAACAAACAAACAAGTCAAGTGACTTGCATGAACCAATCAGCAATCCAGGTCAATATAAAACCAAAGCAAGTCATGTGACTTGCATGAACCAATAAGCAATCTAGATGTGCATATAGAACAAGTCATGTGACATTTATAAACCAATAGGCAAGCCAGCCGAGTTGATGGATACTTAAAAAGTGTATCTGTTTGATAAGCTTTATACGTACAAGTACTGAAAACTTCTCTCTGTATCTATATTTTGTAAAGTTTAATAAAATGTTTCAAAATCTGTGCAATGTATAATAATGAAATATTGTTCAGAAGCTTATAATAAACTATATATGTTATGTGTAACTGATTATTTTGTTTATGTTCCTGAGAATTGTGTCTCTGGTGTATTTGTCCAGAGATTGACATTGTTTGTCTGTGTACTGAGTCGTTCCGGAAGAGATGAGGAAAACTAATTTTCCCACACTGGAATCTATGTTTGAATTGACATGGTTTGTGTTTGTGTTCTGATGCTCTCTTGAGGCATCTTCAACAAACAAACAAACAAATGGTCACAATATCAGAGCTAGAGGCCTTGTTCTGATTGGCAGCTGTCGCATGACCTTATTGTTTGCCTTTTCAAAACTCCAATAATGAGGAATTGTGTATACTAGTATGCCTTTCAAAGCAACAATACTGGATATGACAGTGACCATGTGTTTGTTGTTTGTTTGTTTGTTGTTTGTTTGGAACACTTTCAGTAAATGGCTGCTTTAATGCGCTTCATTGTTGGCAGCTAAATGTAACTTATCAACTCTAAAATAGTCATAGATCAACTAAGTGACGTAAATACAGAACTTTGTTTTTACCTATGATGTACAGTAATATATACACAACACAAGACATAGCCTTTACCCTGCGTCAAAGTGAACTTATCACAAAACATCGTGCCAACACCATCACCATCACAATCATCATCATCACCATCATCATCATCATCATCATCATCATCATCATCATCATCATCAATAAAATTTCTTAAATTACATGTTGTGTTGTCCTGGCATTATATTTGGTGGCTACATGCTGTTTAAAATCATTTAAAAAGTTGTTGAGATATTTTGAGATAAGCTCACACTAAAAAAAAACATTCATCCCTGCCGTGCAATTCAGAAAATATTGCTGCTGACTTCCTCTCACTGACTATACACTTACCCCTATCAAAATAATAGACTTGTCCACTTATTGTCAAGTCACACCACCCCATCACAATAATGGACAGATCCACTTCTTTTTTAAAAACATACCTTCTATATGAATAAAGTTGTGCAAGTTTAATTGTCCATACATCCATCTACTGACCCCCCCCCCTCCCTCAAAGACTGCATGCCAGGTTTCCAAATTCTTACAATTTGCAAGTGTACAGGTTGCCATGGCAATAGTTGTTATGAAGTCAGACTGATTGCATCATGAGGGGTGGCTCACTCAGCTAAAAGGGTGTGCGTTTATATCTTTTGAATAGTTTGCAAAATTTGTTCCCCATCAGCAATCAGTCTTCACCTCATATTACTCTATACAGAACTATGACAAAATCATTCAAGACGGTGAATTTTTAAACATATACAAAGTAGGTGACTCTCCACAGCTAATCATTTCCTGTCACCCTACCAAATCATACACATTTTGGACAACTGGCAACCGTTGAACACTAAATATTTGGGTAGTCTTGATCAGTCCTTACTTTATATTTCAAACACTGAGACTCTGAACTCCCCCCCCCCTCCCTTTTCTGGTTCTGTTTGGTACAACTCTAATATATTCTATGCTCCTAGGTGTTCTTCCAAGACATACAGAAATGAACGGATAAGGGTAGTATCCTGTTTGACACCAACAACATCACCAGTGTGTCCTCTAATGACAGCCAAATTTTGTTGTTGCGAGTCAAAATGATAACGATAACTGGCATTTCTTGAGAGTCACCACATAGTAAGAGATAGTGGAACACCAAATTTTGGTGCATCACTAGAAATTGTGTACATCAGTGGCATGTCAAAATGGCTAAGAGGGCACACTGAATGTAACTGAGGTGTGTTCACATCCATGGATTCACCCCTTCGAAATAGAATAACCTTAGTAGAAATGAATAGGGCTGTACCATTCAGACAAGAAATAGGGGTATCAGGTTGTAAAATCAATTACAGCAGAGCAGTAGATCATTTGAAAAAGATACATTTCAATATTAAACAAGCACTTTTGGACATAAATGAGTAAGGTCATCTCAAAAAGAACACCTTAAATTTTTAGAACAAAATTTGTCTGCCCAGGACTGATATTACAACATTGTTGGCCAATGATTATTATATACATACTCTTCTACTCTACAGGAGTATTTATGACAAAGCATAGCCCATTTGCTACGCTCAGCACAAGACATGCAATGTACAGCATTGATTCTACATAATTATATTCAAAAATTGTTCCTTTGTGTGGCTTCTATGAAGAATTTCCATGGCTGTATATCAACAAATAGTTTCTCGTGGCCACTTTGTACACACTCAATATTTCTTGTCAAAATTTCTACACGATGTTTAAAATATGCGGGTTATAAATCTCAATGCGTCTTTTAGTGTTGTCTGCAGGGGCATAATTGTCTAATTTGGGTTTTCATAGTGAACAAAATGCAGCGCCAGTTCCAGGCAAATTTAGTGACAATGAATTCTAGTTTGCACTATTTAGTGCATGCATGATTCTCATTATGAACACTAGTTGGCGATAATCAGCACCATGCATTACTCTGACACTGGACACTAGGTGGCGCTAGTCACGAACCCGCATTCAATTTGTAACAAATGGGTGCCAACAAATAGGATTCAGGTAACCGTTTCTGTTGAACAGTACGACTTTTAAAATTGCCATGACCTTCTTTTTAACCCTCCCAACTACCAACGTGACCATCACACTAGATGTGCGAAAACCTAAACATGTAACAAATAAATTCCTGAATACCTTTCTGTAAACATGTGTGAATGTAATACTGAATACAAATTTGTTACGAGTACTTAGACTGTGTTATTATGTACATGACCATTTTGTACAGACAAAAGAACATTGAAGGCATAGCGGGTGATTACAGTAAAATGCAATGTACACTACAAAAAAACTGAAGATTTATAAAATCTCTTCAAAAAAAAGAGAGAAGCGTCATATTAATACAGCCAACCCCAACTTGTCTTAGAAAAAATATTGGGGAAGAAAAAAAAATAACGGCACTATTTTAATGATTTGGGAATATTTGCGTGCTTAATTCACAATACGGTAGACCGGCCCTATAACCTCAAAATGTTGTGATACACAACAGATGTTACTAATATTTTGAATAAATAATCGATGGGGGCCCACTATTTGTTAACTTTCACAGCCAGGAAATTACAACAACAAAAACCACACCACTCCATCACCAAGCTCACATCGCTTTCATTTCGCCTTATCTTTCTAATATCTCCTTATTTATAAAAAAATGTGGGGAAAATCACCCAGACTTTTACTAAGAACGAGAGACCACTTGGATGATACATGCCAGTTTCCAAATCACAACACAATATCAACTACGAGTAAAGAAACACCAAACTTATAACGACATAAATCACTAGAAATTTGTTCAAATACAGCCAATTCTAATCTTCAACAAAAAAAATCACAGCTCAAACACCCTAATATATACTAAATAAACATAATAAAATTAACGTCATAATTTAAAGAACGAAGCAACCTGGACGAAGTACGCTCAAAGAAAAGTTTGCCTACATAATCTAGTATAAGCAAAGTGCCATGCATTATATATACAGCGAGCATTTAGTTCTTAAAATTCACCGGGCTTGTAATTAAACTTCTCGTCGGGGCATGTCACATTTTTTGTCTCGATATATTTCAGGTCTAAATAAAATACATTGAATTTAACGATACTCAAAACTGTTTTGCTAACTCAACAGTTCACATAAATGAACTATTCAGATAACAAAACATTCTGAGAATCAAACCGTTCAGATAAAGTAGTTATTCAGTCAACCACAATGTTCAAATAACCAAACGGTCAAAATAAGTTTTCTGTAATTATATACACAAAAAACTTCAAAATAAGATTATCAAATTTTCTAAAAGGGGCCTCCCATTCCATTTTCGGTATTATCAAACTATCTCTGTGTTTGATACAATTTCCCATAAAGATGCCCTCCACAAAAATCAGTGGTAATTTTAAGACAGTTTCTCGACCCAGTCTAGATGAACGTCATGGAGCGAAAATATCTAGCCAAAAATAAAATTGCATTACGGTATTAATAAATATGTTTATCCCTACTAATAAACTGATTTTGTCTACGCAAACTAGCAACTAGCAAACTTTTACCTGAGTTCGGACTGCTATGTATCATCCAGTCTTTCAAATTGCTAAAAACATACATATCTGTACAAGCAAATATTTAGTTTAAAAGAGAGAGATAGATACAAATCAATAAGCACCTCATTATTTCAATTAATATTTGCTATAATATAATATAACCTTGGCCAAAAGGATTGAAACTTTTAGTTATCACATGTTTATACTTGTACATAATGATACACAAGAAATGTGAAAATGTCTCGCTAAATTTGTCTAATTTTTAATACACTAATATAGAATATACTTATTATAGAAATTTGTATAATTTTATGAATAATCTGACAATAATATTGATGTACATGGTCTAGCTAATTTCTATACGAAAAAATGTCCCTGATGAAAATATGCAGCATGCAGCAGTAGTAGGAACCAATAGCAGCATTTCAACTAATGTTCGGTATCCTCAATTTCTTGCTTAATTCCCTTCATCGTCCATTCGCTTTTCACTTCTGTCGTTGACTCTTCATTTCCTTGCTTTTCTTCCCTGAGTAGATTGGCGTCTTTTAATTGTTGTTCGAATTTTTCCCGAACTTTCCTTTCATTTTCAAGATCGGTGACGAGGCCTTCTCTTTCTCTTTCAACTTCACTGAGCTTGCTTCTTAGCTGTTCGACCTGTATCTTTAGCTTGGCTTTGGACTTCGCCATTTCGTTAATTTTGTCGCATCTCTTACTGCGTGCTAATTCCAACTCTCGTTTCAATCGTAGACGTGACTCGTTAACTTCTTTTAACTTGCGTTCCTGGTCAGATCGTAATCTTTCTATTTCTTTACGCAGGCTTCGTTTAGCTTCGGTGGCCTCCCTAAGTTTTTCTTTTTTGGCAACCCTCAAGAATTCCAATTCCTGGTGAAAAGACGAACAAAATTTAATCAAGTTTGTAAAAATAACTGCACAAACATCAATGATTTCTGTGTTAGTACGATTTTTGACATGCAAGTCATTTATATGTAGTAATACTAGAAAGATGTTGTCGTGTCAGACAATGTTCTGCTTCATGTTTACTGGTTTTGGTTGAATTAACCTCTGTAAACTGGATAACACCTAGTTCAATGTTTGGATATCTTTATCTTCAGTTCAAAAGTATTAGAAATCTTGTCAAGTTACCCTACTTTTTGTTACAAACAATAATATAGCTTTATACAGGTTATAACACACAAGCAGTTAGCATTGCACTTTGGATATATCTTGATCGACAATCAGAATGACAGATTCCATAGTTACAGCTGACCACTAGGTGGCAGTATACTATATCTTGGTCAATGATCCTCATCAGAATGACAGATTCCCTAGTTACAGCTGACCACTAGGTGGCAGTATAATATATCTTGGTTGATGATCCTCATTAGAAAGACAAATTCCATGGTTACAGCTGACCACTAGGTGGCAGTATACTATATCTTGGTTGACAATCCCCATCAGAGTGTCAGATTCCATATTTACATCTGATCACCAGCTGTCATTCTGATGAGGATCATCCACCTAGACAAAATGAAAGCTCTGCACTACAAAAAAAGCTTTGAACTACTTGGGTGTTATGACCTGCGTAAATCATTTTATCTACCAAGCTGTTGAACATTTTTGGTCAAAAGTAATATGACTTCAAAATGTTGACAATACACTTTACTATTAGTTAAGTGTGAAGAAAAATATACGAAAAGTATACCAAGGAGTGAGTAAGTGTAAGAAAAATATAAGAAAAGTGTACAAAGGAGTAAGTAAGTGTAAGAAAACTATAAGAGTGAAAGGATTGCAAAATTTCAGTTTCTGTTTTCTTTACCTGTTGGAGATTTTTCTTGGACAGTAATGCAGTGTTCAACCTCTCCTCTTGTTTAACTCTAAGCTTAGCTAATTCATGCAGCAACTTCTCTCTCGCATCCTTTGAGTCAAGTGCATTGTTTTCCAGTGCATTTCTCACCAACTCTAGTTCTTGTTCGACAGAACTTTCCACTGTTGCTTCTGTCGACAATAATTCCTCCTTCACTATACTCACATCAGTGGATGCTACACAGAAAGATAACACAAAGAGACAGGTTACTCTACAACCAAAGTCTTTACTACTGAAAGTGGCACAGCATATATCTGGGAATTTTTCACCAAAAATCACTGCACAAATTAGAAAGGTCATACAAATTTCATCCTTAACAATGGTTGAACTACAAAAAGCTCCTTAAATATGCACAAAAACCCATAGTGTGCTCTTCTTTTTTTTTATACAATTTATTAGTATACAATAAATTATGTCATTTTATATTATGAATATATTACTGGTGAGACTGTGCCCCTTTAAACAAAAGTAACAACCGAGAACCATAAAGACACAAGCTGTGACCATCTAAGGAATCGTCTCTTTCCTTGGAAGACATGTATTCACCTATTATCACTTAGTTTCATTATCAGAACATCTCTGACATTTGAGAGCTGTTAATTCCTTGTAAGATATCTCAATTTTGTCAAAAGACCAACAACTCCAAGATCAGTCTACTCACTGATTTCAGCTGCTTTAAATTCTTGGTCTTCTTTCCCTGTATCTTCCACTTCCATATTTTCTTTGTTTTCCTTCTTGGATTCCTTATCTGTTTCTGCTGAAATTTCCTTCATTTTGGGTGACTTCATTTCAGCTTGGACTTTTTGTGCGCCGGGTGGTGCCAGTGCAACATTGGGTTGAAAATGTGTATCATATCTGGCAATATCAGAAAAAAAAATTTGACAGTGAGAAAAAAGTGAAGAAACACTACAGTAATATAATGGCTACAATCACTGCAGTCCTAAGGTCACTCTCTCTTTTTTTTTAAATTAAAAAATTCTTATTTACAATCAATTTTTTTTCATCATGAACTTGATTCATAGTAACCTTATTTTGTTATCAATTGATGTAAAAATTGGTGAAAAAAAGAGTAAAATGGTCATTTTTCCCAACTTCTATTAGTCAAAATATCTCGTTCACAATAATATTTTTACAATTCTCTACAGCATTTTAGACTAGATTTATAGTTATGTTATTTATTTATCAATTGGTTTAAAAATATTTGGTGAAAAAGAGATAAAATGTACAGTTTTTTCAGTGTAAGTATGATGATTGTTGATGACAAAATTTCTGATGATTTATTACCTGTTGTTTGAGCTGGAGTTATGAGGTATAACACGGTCTGGATTTAGAAGTACAGGAGGACCAGTACTCAGATAGGAAGGGGCAACAAAATGACTAGAAGAGGAAAGAAAGACAGAAAGATTACCTCTCATATTCTTTATGACAAACAGTGTGAAATGAATGAGTGAAATGGCAGATCTAGGACTTGTAAAAACATTCAAATATCTCTTTCACAGATCAACTGCATACCTGTAACATCATTTTATTGACGACATAATTGTTCGCACTTAGATTTTCAAATAGTATGAAGAAAACAACAGATCAAAACTAGTGTTCTGAGATTACTGCAAATAAAGTGCTATGAACTAAAACAAAAGAAATCTTATCTACAACATAGAGGGCAGTATATATGAAGCTTACCCATCTCTCACAAATCCTCCTGATGGATCGATCAATCCTTCCTTTAACTTGCCGTCTTTTGTGAGGGCACTTGGCGACCACGGCCTGAACGCTGACAGTCGATGAATTGGTGTAACAATGGAATGCGGCTGTCCCATCCATACGCCTGACGTCACTATTGCATCATGACCAAATTTATGATCAGGGGGAATAAATTCACATTTGGCTTTCTTTCCTCCAATGTCATCAATATGTGACTGCAAAAATAAAAGAGAAAAGGGGAAATTTAATTTCTAACTTTAAAATGGTAATAAGCAATATTTTATATACAAAATATGAACGGCCTAAAGAAATGTCTTAATGTTGGTCACATAAGAGTGGCACTCAGTAAGGGATATATAACATTGAAAATGCGACAGGAATGTTCTATGGTGGCTGTTGTTCGCAAGTGGTCGCTATTAGAGGTTTGACTGTACAAAAATTGTTAAGCTTAACAAAAAAATTGTGTAGTTCCGACTACACTCAATTTTAGATGGGGTAGGTAGATTTTTTATTTTATTTTTTATTATTTTTTTATCTGTGAGTGTCTACTTCAGGTAGTTATGTTTTCCGTTGTTTTCCATATGGTCTCTGTTGTGTTATTGGTTTCTTGTCATCAGATGTACAGCCATTACAGATTGGAAAAAACAGTTTTATATGTCTTTTAAATTTGATGTCAGTTTTCACATCCACTATTTCTTGTGAGACTTCACAATTTTCATGATTTTATTATTTATTTTCTTTCAACATTTCTTTCAACTTCTCTTCCATACATTAATGTTTTTTGACCTTGTCAATAGTATCCTACCCCCATTCCCAATTTATTTAGAAATATTTGATATCACAAATTTGTTCACATACACAGATAAATTTGTATTTCAGAATCAAACACTAGAAGTCAATTTCAGATACGAAATCTACATACATCAATATATTCCATAAACATACTAAGTAAACACATCAAACAGCCAACATGTAGAGTGCATTTCGACAACAAACTTAAGAACATTTTCCACTTTTCATATAATCTACTTCCAATACTACAAAATGTTATTATACGGCCAATTAAAACCAGCACACACATTTGATGCACTCTTACATAACGAACTCAATACTGACCCTTGCAACTAGGGAAATTACACTGTATTGTAATACTCCCAGGCTGGTTAGCATATGAGAAGCCTGCATGGAATACCAAACTAATTAAATTCCAGAATACCAACCCAATTAAAATCCATGGAATGCACAGATACGTTCCAGAAATATAAAAAGTCTGACATACGCAGAGGCAACATATTCTTTTTGTATTAATCTACCACAATTTTTTTTTTTAAATTCTACAAACTCACAAGACCACATAATCAATACCTCATAAAGTTACATAGTTTAATCAATATCATCTCAATTTGAAGTTTAAAGTGAACATCTAGTTTTATGGCATCCCTGAGGCTTTTTACCCGTAAAACAAGATTTCCCTGAACAATAAATAGTTACTTTTTTTATCTTGTCTTCTGTTAATGCAATGTCAGTATCAATAGTATTGGTTTTGGCTTGCTTTAAGACCTATTGATAATAAAAATGATGCCATCAAACTTAATCCTTCTGAGTAAAGAACAAACTGTGTCACAGTCAGATAATACAGTGGGGTTGTTTTATGTTTCACCTGGGGTTACGCCAACATGAAATGACACACATAATACAGTTAATAGAATCCGAGTGGATAGTTAACCCTGTTTCATCAATCTACGGCCTATTTTTTATGTCATCTCTGGTAAGATGAAATTAAATACATTATAACACTTTGATCAAATGGGAATGTCAGCCCCCCCCCCAATCACATCAAGATTATCACACCCCCCTCCCTTATGTTTACCGGTGGCTACACCATCACCCCCTCCCTTATGTTTACCATGTTGATAAAAATAACACTTATTCGTACGACACCAACATTAATTTGGCTTTGAGTTTCATGACCCAAATAGGAATGACAGTTAATTAAATTTGAGTAATTTAGAAAAGGCCAATTTCATGTATTTTCAAATTTCACAAAATTCAAAGTAAAACAAACCAGACAAAATAATTCCAGAAGGGCGTAAAACCTATCGAAGCCAGTTAAAATATGAGCCAAAACCACACCTCTGATTTGATCACTTGGAAACCACAATGTGGAATGCACACCTCATTTTCCCACAGACATCAATATATGGAACACCGACGTGAAGCTATTCCATGTATGGCTTATCTCCCCTCTAGAAAGGTGAAGTTGAGGTGACACGCAGCAATTCAAGGACACGTACAACCGCTGGGACGAACTTGTTCGTTAGATTGCAATATCTAATATTACAGCATTGTAATTCACACTTTGCCCTAAATCAGACCATACTACATGTATACGGCCTCTTTTTTGTTTGTTTTTCACAGTACAATTGCCGAAAGTAAATCATTAAATTCTGACTACAGAACGAATGTAGAACTTCATACTACATCAATTTCTTTTGCTCAATATAAATCATGTGACGGCATACATCAAAAGCAACTTATATCAAATGTGTATAGCTCTTTTCTTCCTCTGCATTCCTATCTGCCATTACGCCTACCCATAGTAATCATCATAAATAAACTGCAATGCACTAGTTCTTTTTTGATAATTTTTCTCTGTCGTAAACATTTGCTATTGCCTGGAATGTTTGATTTGCTATACATATGATACTATGGTGGTATGCAAATTTGAGTATTAATTAAAGAACTTTGTGTTACAATGGTTTTTTTTATAATGGGGGGGGGGGGGGGGGGGGCGTTGTCATTGCATTAGTGTTATCTCTTATCAGTGGAGCCATAAGGGATGACATCAGGCCATTCTAAATGGGTTCTTGACCAACTTTTTCTGTAGGTCTACCAGACAACTGGCATTTCTGTATTTTAATCCTAATCTACAGTGACTAAGCCGTGAACTTCATCTTAAAGGATAGTGATACTACGTTATTTGATTATAATAGATATCATGTTCTTAAAACTTAGACTTTGTCACCCAATCAAAGCCAGCGATGAAACACTTCATCAATTCAATTTTTACAAAAACAGGAAATATGCAAACTTCATCAACAGTACACTTTTTATATTTCTGATTTTGTGTGAGAGTTTCTGAATTTTCAACTATTGGCAAATGAAAGCCACCAACTGCTTCATTAAATTGAAACTGGAGATACTGCATACCGCCAATGGCATTGTAGCACAACTGTACAGTTTTTAAAAATGTTTATCCATATGCTAGTCCATGTTAACAATAGTTAGCTATACAACAACTCTCTCAATTCTGTCAATTTAAACTTGTCAATTCTTAGATTTCAATAACTGGTTACTTCTTTAAATACATTTGGGTGGTACAAACTACAATCATGGGGAGGCGGGTGGGGGGTTACGTCTTAAAGAAAGAATCAATTATCGAATTCCAATAACTGACAAGGACATATTCCCAGAAATAAGAAAGTTGTTATATAATTGACTACATTACGAGATTAAATCTATTGTCCAGCACTGAACTGCAATCAAATACTGTATTATTCATTTGTTTACTTTCTGTGTTTTGGCCTTGAGGGCAAGTAGCCATCACGTTCTTTCTTCCTTAGCCTAGTTCGTTCTTTCTTCCTTAGCCTAGTTCCTACACAGTACCGTTACCATTTACATAGAGACCACGCTGGCACCAAACTCCTTCTTCTGCCACATCATGTCTCCTGGTGATAATTTTGTAGCTGAGTTGACATTTTAATTCCATTTGACAATTTACACTGTACAATACAATGAGGTATACATGTACAATTATGTCATGGTCCTTTAGTCTTTGCTGACTTGCAGTTTTCCCTTTAGACAGTACGCTAAATGAACATTTAATATGGTAATTTTATGAGATACACCCTTCCCCTCACTCCTTCTACCCCATATTAGAAATATCTACATTAGTTGTGACAATATGATTCCACACTCATTAAGAAAAACTGACGTTCAACCACGCTTTCAGTGGAATCTTGGAATCCATTTTCACCAGTATAGTTTTTTCGTTAAAATTAAATGTCTTGAAACACCTTTCCTTCATTGATACCAAGCACACTTTGCTAAATCAGTGAAAATTAGATCAAATAAGTATTTGACCGTATTTGATGTTTCTTGTGAAATGCTACAGGAACTGCTGGTAAAAATATTTGTTAATAAATTAAGATATGTACAGAATACAATCTGAGTATATTATAGCTATTCTGAACCGATATAAAAGAATTAGTACACGGTTTGTTGGATTGAGTACATACACATCATGCCGAGAGCTATTAAAAATCGGCATATTTGATATGCAAATAAGGTTGCAGTAAAAGGTCTGCCGATTAATATCGTAGTCTACAAGAATTATTACAAATGTATGACAACTTGACCTATTTTCAATCTTGTTCAACAATTTCACAGGTGCTGTTATTTTTATTTAGCCACAGCATTTTAGAATTCTACGGTTGAAATTTTCAATTGCTGGTAGTGGTCAGTGTGTGACAATTTTGTTGTGCAGGTCAAAGTGACAAAATAGGTTTATATTGCGAGTCACCACATAGTAAGAGATGGAGAACTCCAAATTTTGATTGGGTCGAGAGCAAAATTCTGTACATCAGTGGCATGTTAATTTGGCTGCACTGACTATCTTGTTACCATAGCATCAAAAAAATTATCATTTTTCTGAAATTTTCAGCTGCGTTTTTAAAAATCACTTTGTAATTTCAAGCATTTACCTTTGCAATATTCAATTTTTTTTCAATTTTTTTCAAATTATTCTCCAGAGGTAAATATTTCTGAATAGATTTTGTCCTTGGTTTGATCATTCATCTGTACTATCTTACACAATTCAAGATGAATCCTAAGAATTTAATACCATAATAACCAATCCTGCCACTGCCATTCAATAATATATAAAGACCTTGTCTATCTGTTCAGGTTTATCATCACTTTAAGCCGTAACAAAAACAGACATTTCCTGAGTTACAGATTATATATACACAGATGTGAGCTAATATCACGTTACCGACACATAACTTGTGTTATGAACACATACTTCATGCCTCATATTACGCAAACATATCTCATGTCATTCCTCAAGTTTAATGTAGAAGTATCGTTTTATCGTTTATCGTTTTAGAAGAAAGTGAATCATGGGAATTCAATTTTGTTCTCAATGTCACCTTGTTTCTCCGAATCACTTGCATTTGGTGATGGAATTCATTTTACAATGGTTTGATTCCGGTAGCAAAATACTAACAGCTGGCATGTTTTCAATTTATGCATACAGTTTCACGTTCTCTTTCTTAAATCAAAGAGCTGTCATTTCACCCCACATGGAATACAGAATGAGGGGTATGTAAGAATGAATAGTTCTCAATACATAACAACTCTACTGATTATGAAGCCTCAAGGACACTCACTGAAAAAAACCCACAACAGAGATGGTTTTTTTTGCAATCATTGTAAACACAGTGAACAGTGCATGGCAACTTGCCAACGAAAGGACTTCAAACCTGTTGCTGAATCTAACTTCCGCTTGTTTTTTTGACCCCTGGTGACCCTGACATGAAACAAGAGCCTACATATTACGCAAAACATGTTGACTGCCAAAACACTAAAGACACACTGATATTATTGTCACTGTCCCACAATGCACTGCTTTATGAACCATACAAAAGTGTGTTGACCTTTACTCTACAGTCAGGAGTTGTTTGTTTATTCCAACTACAAAAATGCATCTGTAACAGAAAAAATTAATTTTTTTTTGTTTTCCTGTTTTCAAAAATTTGTAAATTCATTCAGATGGAATACAACTTCAATTTTACAGTTTATTTAAACATTTTGAAACTCAAATATATCTTGAATTGGGTTGAAAATTCATCAGTACTACATATTTCTCATTATTCATTGGTTTTTTTTTGGTACCTTCAAGTCCTAAATATGAAGGTGGGGGGAAAATCCATTCAGAATTTTTTACTTTTTTGCAGCTTCTAATCTTTAAATGAGGGTCCCTAACCATGCCCCCTCCTCCATATCCTCCAAATTACACTGAATTTGAAACAGATAAAAAGTGAGTCCAACCCTCTCCCAATTGTACCGAATTTGAGCCCGAGGAATGTGCCCACCCTCGTTGTACCCAATTTGAGCAGATAAAAAGTGAGCTCAGAGTCAAATGCAGCACAAGGAAAGCACAGTCAGACCAGACACCACAAGGATAACACTACCAGACCAGACAACACAAGGAAACACTACCAGACCAGACGACACAAGGAAAGCACAGCCAGACCAGACAACATGGGGGGAAACACCGCCAGACCAGACAACACAAGGAAAGCACAGCCAGACCAGACAACAACATAAGGAACGCTACCAGAGCAGACTGTACAAGGAAGCACTGCCACTAGGTACCAGACCAAACATCAGAAGGAAACCATTACCAGACCATGCAGACAGCAGACAGAAAACACTGCCAGACAGTTGACAAACAGTCAACAAATAATATTAGAAATGACTACTGTACTGTCTTTGTGTCTGAAAGTTGACACCAACAAGGATAAGATATGCCTTATCTAAACAATGGGTCTAGTGAAGGACCTTGTATCAGATTTATATATGGTGCTATTTTTATCATTCTATGGCTAAGCAACAATAGGTGTGATTTGATAGTGGTGATTGCGGTTGTTACTTTGTTGCTAAACTTAACATGTACATGCCAGTATTGTCAATATTATGCAGACAGGGAAGACTTGGTCTACAACTCACATGATTGAAGTAATCATTTAATCAAGAAGGTTATGACCATATAAGCAAGTTTCAGAAAAATAATCTTATTATCGGTATATTTCACATATGATCTTCTGTAAGTCAGGTCACTCGGCATCATTTTTCAAACTCATTACATGTGTTCTAAAATGAAACAGGACTCGGAGAAATGGGTAATATCATCTTTCAATGCGGTTCAAAGAAGGGGCAGGTCCTCGTGCATTTGGGTTGGGGAGAAGGTCAATAGAACTCTGAGACCAACACGACAAGAACACTCAAATATGCAAGGGTTATCAGTCACAAGAGGTTGGCTCATGCATGTACTGGTATGCCTCCTATTACTGCTGCAATCTGGTTGAAAAGGCCCAGCACTGGTAGGTATGTGTGTATCTTTTTATTGAAGAAGGGTGTTGAACCTACCACACGTAAAAAGTTTGCTGCAGGTATTCCTGTTTCTTTTTGCTTCAACACTAGCACACTGCTGAATAGCAGACCATTCAATAAATTTCCAAATACAGAATGATTCAATCATTAAAACATAATCTCTGACATGTGTTTGCCACAGGCACCATTCTTGCTCTACCAACTGTGACCCTTAAAGCATGGGTCAACATGGTCATCCATTCAAACTGTCCTAGATTTCAGGATTACAGGTACAAAAATAACTTGTTTATGGCAACTACAGTACAATCTAGTAGAAAGCAATGGCATCCAACTAGTTGTCTGTATGCTTGGCTGAACATACTTGGCAAAACTACAAATTAGAAAATTGCAAACTATTTAGTCTAGGGTCTTCTTCTACAAAGATCACCCAGGACTCCAGAATATGTTGGCCTTCCGCCAGATCCAGGATTTATTTCTTTTCAATAATTCTCTACTTTGATCATTCAGGGACCGGATTCAGATTATCTACCATATGAGATTTCTGGTGATAAGGTTATTATGGCTGTCCACAAATCATACCACTGAGGAAGTTTGCCAACAAAATGTCAAAAAGATAGCTGCAAGAAAATCTATACAAATAAGTGTGTGACATACTTTTGCAAATATAATAGCGACATGTATTTCTTTCTCTTCTATTTTCATACATTTCTAGCCTATTTCTGTTAATAGATCTGTGACTTCCCTACATTCATTCTATTGCAACCTGTTAAGGTTACTGAATCTGTGGCTCTGTTGTAACAGAGAGCAAGCACAATGGACTAACACAGATCCAGCGATGTTAGTCTAGTTCCTATACAGTATTGTTACCATTTACAACACCTCTGCTCACAGTATAGTCAAAGTCGTTACTCTAGAAGTCCTGAGCTGCAATTTAAAATTCATCCACAGCCACCCACACAGTCATCAACATCATCACAAAATTCTAACCAATAACAGTCCCTCATACAGTTAGTGTTTATTGGGACAGTTATGTAATGTCCAAATATGGCATATTTGTCAGCTCAGGATGCTACTTATATACTGTTTACATCATATAGTAGTTGTTATTCACTGATTGGATGAACAACTTTTTGTGCTGATTGAGGGACCTTGACCAGACTGTGGTTTACCACAGTTGGCATCCAGACTAACACTTATCTGACTAAGCATCAGCATTGTTCCCAGACAATTTTTTTGAAGTGGTATATCTAGTTTGTGCAAAACAACAAACTTACATAACTCGCTAATATGTGTAAGTAAACCCCATGACTCCCTAATTTGTGTAATTAAACCTCCTGCCCTCCAGAAAAATGCACATTATGGTGAATTAGCTAATGATTATGAAGAAAACAAGACTGGAAGTATTCAGGCGAACAGCATTCCAAATTCAATGTATAAATTTACATGCATGGAGGTAAACATATTTGTTTAACACTACACATGGTATATGGTACAATATATCCAATCAAATCGATTTTGAGTTTGCACTCCATGAATCATGACGTCACCTTATCACTATACTACAACTAACTTATAGATAAAATTGACCTCATAGTCATCTAATTGTTAGTAGTTTGACCATTTTCTGTCAATATATTCTTAGTTTTTTTGTAGTACACCCCTGATGATGCCGATGAGACATCGGTGAAAAAGTTGGAATTTGCTTCCAAGAATTGTTTTGACTCTGTGGGTACTAGTAGATATTTCATTACTATGTATAAACCTAGAGGCCATGAATATTCATTCTCACATATTTTTAATTCTATGATCAAAAAAATATTTCCCTGAGTACAACTAGTGCAGCGTTAATGAGTCTGTGGAATGATCTTGACTTCAGTAATGAAATCTAAGCTCACATAAATCTAAACGATGGATTGACTGCGAGGAGTCCGATAGTCTGAGGAACTAGATCAACATGTCAATCATTCTGTCATTCTTCTTAGTAAGTGCTCCTTGAAATAGCCTTTCTCAATATCTAAAGAGTCTCCTATCTTACTACCATGATTTTTTGATAACTTAGTTCTGCAGTCTGTCTACCTTTCATCAAGACTCTTATTCCATTGTTGTTGTTGTTGTTGTTGTTGTTGTTGTTGTTGTTGTTGAAAGTTCAGACATTATATTTTGATAACTTATTTCGGGAGTCTTGTCTATGTTTTGATCACATCCTCATCAAGTAGAAAGTCTTATATTTTACACTTCCAACTTGGTTTGTTGGTAACTTATTTCATTTTTGTAATAAATATCAATCTCCCTCAAGAACTCAGAATTATTCAGTGATGTTTGAACTTGAAGAGAGCACAAAAAGAACAGTTTATGTTCTCGCAAATTAATAGTCTTGATTACCCAGACTCTCGCCGCTGGGGCTCTGCCTACGAGACCTCCCCAAGCAACAGTCTGGGATTCCAACTTGTCCGAACAGGAAGTACCGATCGGAGCAGTGCATGCTGGGAACACTTCATGCCCAACATTGTAGGCTAAACAATTTAGGATAAAGAACTAAATTCTTTTAGTTAGGCCTCAGACCCCCCTCCCACCTAAATTGGCCAAAACTAGAAATATTTCGGCGAACAGTCAATTTCAAATCAGTATGTAGTGCTAGGAATACAAAGCTGGTATGTAATGAGGAAAAATTATTCTTTCGTTGGCACTTTAACTTATTTTAGTACAACGCATTTAGTACAGCAAAAATTCTTCTATTACTCAATTTGACAATTTTTTTAGAGATGTTTCCACTTAGGGGTACAAAACAGATCCATTCAAAGTAAATCACTTTTGTAGAATGACAACTAAAATACTCAAACACCCTACCCCCAATGTAGAGAGAAAATACGCAAATGTACAACAATCTCTCAATTTCTACTTTCATTTAGACCTGTCCCCCAACACTAAATTGGCCAAAACTGGAAATGTTTCAGTGAACATAATCAATTTCCAATCAGTATGTAGTAGTATATAATGCTATGAATACAAAGCTGGTATGTAATGAGGAAAAATAGTTCTTTTGTTGACACTAATTTTAGTACAATGCGTTTCCTACAGCAAAAAAATCTTATATTTCTCAATTTGACATTTGTTAGAGAGATTTCCACTTACGGGTACAAAACGGATTCATTAAAAGTCAAATCGTTTGTAGGATGAGGAACTACACATAAAATGGGTGAACACCCCACCCTCAATGTAGAGAGAAGAATGTGCCAAATGTACAACAATCTCTCAATTTCCACTTTCATTTTAAAACTGAAATAACAGTTGTAAACCTCATGCTGTCAACTCAAAGTGAAACAATGCAGGGTTTGTAGTTAGTGTCAGACTTGTCACCCACAGGAGAGTTAATGGTCAACAGTTACATCAGAGACCAGTGGGATGGCTTCCATACAGAACAATGAATCTCATTTGTTTCCTACTGCGGAAATACAAATAAAGACCAAATCAAGACCAGTGGGAGATATCACATGTCATTTTAATTACTGAAATAACTCTGTGGTCACTTGTATAACACAGGAAAACCACACAGGTTCACTGTAGCCACTGCTATTCAGTCTTAACACATTTCTGAAAGCAAGTGTTTTTTATTTATTTTTTTAATTCAAGGTTTACAATTCTTAATGGGATAATTACATTTTGTATAATGGGTGAAAGCAGTTCCAGTCTCTCTCTCCTCTGTTGTATATGCTCTCTACAAATAACATTTAGTGATGTGGTTTTCTCTATTTTTACGACTACACTTTTGCTTTCACTCATAGGGGTGGGGAATAGAATGTTTGTTGGGCACCTTCACTATCTGGGGCACCTTCACTCGTGACTGCTTACAGTACAGCCACACCATATATTATGCCTGCCTAACTATCCACAAACCAATGATTATGTTAACCACACATTCTGAACACGTTCAGTATCACATTCTAGAAATTTTGAGCGAAAAAACATATAAATAGCTGTTAGTTGCAGGATGAAAACTCGCTTCATACACCCCCAACCCCCACCCAAATGACCATATCATGTGTACTGGTTAGAAATGTGTCTATGCATATATGCATACTTCCTGTCACGTTATTCATGTTATTTCATGTCATTTGTGTAACCATAGACAGAGGGTCTATGGTGTAACAGACTATTTGCAGACCACGCACACGGACTTAAATTTCTTATTGTCTTTAGCTATAAACGGTCACGATCTCATTTACATATGATTGATCCACTGCAGTGGTCAAGTATGTAGAACCGGTATTTCTGTGTCTTCAATGAAAACAATGATCCACATTAGCATTCCAATTAGCTAGTAGTTACACAGAAGCAACAATGTGTTTAGTCTGTGAATATTCAAGGGGGGTGGGATAACGAT
This sequence comes from Glandiceps talaboti, assembly GCF_964340395.1. Taxonomy (NCBI): domain Eukaryota; kingdom Metazoa; phylum Hemichordata; class Enteropneusta; family Spengelidae; genus Glandiceps; species Glandiceps talaboti. Next base: position 9,578,461 of record NC_135569.1, on the reverse strand, counting down.
TTTAAAAAGCTGAGGTAAACCCTGGTATGACTGACAACTTCTCTCTGATTAAAAAAAAAAAAAAAAAGTAATAATATTCCACACAATGTTTTAAGACAGTTGTCATGACAACTGAACCACAATTGCATCATCCAGTATTCATTAATCTTATAAATTCAATGTCATGACCTACAGGCAGAAAAATTGGCTGTTACAACAAAGTGCTACCCTCCCTTATGAAGTAAGGGAATTTTAATAATAGCCTACAACGGTGACTCATCGTTCGTAACCATGACATTTGTGATGCTTTTCATAAAAAACAAAAGGACTCTTTGACAACGAAATTAATTTTCTTGTACTCTCATTTCAAATTGTTCCTATCTTTCCTTGAATTAGACAGCAAACTGCTTTGTTTCCGTGATATTAAACTTGATTAAGATAATTGGCAATCTGCATAAATTTGAGAAAATATTGCTATATTTAGATCACCACAATGGCAATATTTAGGAGCAGTGTACCTGTCTCATGACTATAATCTCAAAGGATACGGGCTGATTGAAACTATACACAAATCCTGTAATAACTACCTAAATATTTGGATGGTGTTTACATCACTACAGAATGGCTAGACAAAATGACATTAGTTTTTATCAGAAATTGTCCCATTTTTGTCAGAAATGTCAGGGTTTTTTACATTTTTTTTTAAATTTTTTTAAATTTTTTATATAGGTATCATTTTTTGTCATAATTCTACATGACAGAGAGCTATTGAAAGTATTTTACAATATACTGTTTTGTATCTATACCACATATGGTCTGACCAATAATAGTTTTCAATGTTGTAAATATTTTAGCTACATTAACAAAATTGCGAACATATGCTGTGCAGTTATGTCTGTATTTCTATAAGTATGATCCCAGTTAAATCTTGCCAGGCTACATTATGTGGTGACATGGACCCAAAAAAAGGTGGACTGATACAATTACAATATCATTATCTGTGGTAGTAAGATAGCTTGGAAGTTAAGATACCTGTGGATACCATTACCTACATGAACTGAAAGTACGTAGGTTGGCTAACAGCTACATGACAGCAGACAATTACAGTAGGCTGTAAAGGCACAGAATTCAAATCAATTCATCAACATACCTTTTATTCCCATGGCACCCTTGGCATGCATACATACATACATACATACATACATACATACATACATACATACATACATACATACACACACACACACACATACATACATACAATACAATACATACATACATACATACATACATATACACTGATACACACATACACACACACACACACACACACACACAATATACAATCTGGTACTTATGTGGGATTTAACAGGATACATCTTACTTGGCATAAATCCTACATACTTGATATGTGTACGCTAAATAACGTTTCTATGTACTTGTCATGAAAACAAACAACTTGTCATATTTGTGTTCTATTTGCAGTGTACATTTAACCTTACTTTAGAATATTTACTGTACAGTAAGTTGACTAAATGGGAACATTTAGCCAGTCCACACATAGAGCTGTACAACATTGTACATTGTGTTTGTACTCAGATATCACGTCCACATATTTAGGCAGACATTTGTATGTAGTGTAAACATACTGACTTTGTAGTAGAATTTACATTTCAACAATTCAAGTACTTTCAGTGACGTAGCAAGCATCATCAAGTTGCTGAAAGCAGTCACAGAGTACATCTACCTTAGCTTGGACAAGTGTACCTTACTCCTTGTATAACATATTATGGGATGTAGTTAATTTTAAAAGTAGCCTCTCAATATCTACAAATCTGCCTATCAATGGAAATACAGTGGTTGAAAGAACGAATCTGATATAGTGGCTGACAAAGCATTGTGGAGTAGGCGGTTAATTTCACCGGCTGCCGCCCCTCTTTATATCCCTGCATACACATACATGTATATGTAATGTAATGTAATGACACTATTAATAACAAAGATTTTAATTTGGTGGAAAACAAAAGAGACAATTGTTGCAAATCTATTTTATTAATTGCTTTCAAGTTTGGATAGGACAAGTATGGTCATGAAATTATTTTTTTCAGGTAGTTTAGTCCTTCTACGCTATTATATTAGTAAAGGACACTATTGTACTATTGTTTTATTTTACACATTATGTATGCTTCCTGAACCTTGGTTAGCATATGGTCATGGAGTCTCCAATTGTTGCACTTTCCCCTCATCTTACATAGACATTGTACTAACCCATTCATACATAACACAAAGTAAAATGTGTCTGAATATTCCTTTATGTGATCACAACATGGGGTCTTCCATACCACACTGTCAATCATCCATGTATTTGGAGAGATTTTCTAGACTACAGTTGACTACCGCATTCATTTGAAATCATTCTTATTATTTGTATTCAATAATGGCACATGGAAACTTAAATGGAAACAGACAGATTCAACATCTGGTGATTGGTACAAAATAAATACCAAAATGGGGTCATTACAACTCATATATACATCACAAATTCATAGAACTACATGTACATACAGCAAAGCATGAATTTATCCATTTGGTAAGAGTCATACAGTTGTCAGATTAAGCTACACTGTTTATACAAAAAAAAAATTTTTAAAAGAGAGAGAGAATTTTTTTCTGGTCAGTGCGCATATCATTTAAATACCCTCGTGCCTCATGTTTTTTTTTTCATGTTTGCCCAGCCCATGTAGTCTGCAGATACGAGGGGGGGGGGGGGTGTAGTCTGCAGATACGAGGGAGGAGGGGGGGGAGACATCGACAATGACACAAAAATAATCCTCCCTACTTCAGTGAAAACAACTGCAGAGTCAATCATGCATGACCAAGCAAACAACATCTGCCCTACATACACACTTGCTCTAAAGTACAAAATAAAAAGAACAGTAACCACCATAAATAGTAGATAGAATGACAGGTCTGTTGAGAATAGATATGATTTTTAGTACTCTCCGTGTCCTGGACTAATGCTAAATTCCAACTCTGAGATACCTTATCTGTGGACACATTAGTATTCTGCCCTATATTGTTAACTGTTGGCATATTCACACAAAAAATTACAAAGTTCATATGGTCCGCGATACAAAAATAGTTGTGTTTAACCCTTTCATTCCTAGAGAGGACATTGGAATAAATGGAAACTTGATTGTAAGAACATTTTCTAAAATTTAAGAATATTACTTCATTGGGAAGTAATATTTCTTGAATTCTGATCTAAAATAAAGTTGATCTTTTTCCAAAAATTACAGAGAAACAAGAATTTTTGTTCAAAAATTTTGGCGTGAAAGTTCCTAGTCCTGAAAGGGTTTAATACCTATCCTGAAATGACTGCACAAGGAGAAAAATATAAAAATATACAACGTATAGAGATACGCTGTAAGTCTTCCTGAGATTATCCAAAATAATATGCACAGGTAGGCAGTGGCTTCTGAGATAACATTTGTTGTGGCCATAACTACCATAAATTGTCTGACACATAAAATCTTAGTTTGTTTACGGTCAAGTCATAAATCTTAGATTGTTTACAGTCAAATCATAAATTAAACAGAAGTACCACTTTAACAAATATAACAAGTCAAAGCCAACAAAACAGTCTGGTCTACCACAAGGGTAATACCAGTAGCAAAGCCTGTACAAATGTTAGGTGTAAATGAACCCCTTTCCCCACCCTATCATCACCACCATAATTATTGAGAATGTCTGACATGCAGCAACAAGCACACACAGTGATCAAAATTAAATTATTTACACTTTCTCAATTAACCATTCAGTCAGAAAGTAGCACATACACATGTAAATTGTACACAAGCAGAGCGGTGAAATCTGTAATCTGTACGGTATCACACTAGCCTGTCCTGTGCTGTAACCTCCGGTATACAACTAAAACACCTATCACACTAGCCTGTACCGTGCTGTAACCTCCGGTATGCACCTAAAACACCTATCACACTAGCCTGTCCTGTGCTGTAATCTCTAGTACATAACTAAAACACCTATCACACTAGCCTGTCCTGTGCTGTAATCTCTAGTACATAACTAAAACACCTATCACACTAGCCTGTCCTGTGCTGTAACCTCCGGTATACAACTAAAACACCTATCACACTAGCCTGTACCGTGCTGTAACCTCCGGTATGCACCTAAAACACCTATCACACTAGCCTGTCCTGTGCTGTAATCTCTAGTACATAACTAAAACACCTATCACGCTAGCCTGTTCTGTGCTGTAACCTCCGGTATACACCTAAAATACCTATCACACTAGCCTGTCCTGTGCTGTAATCTCCAGTATATAACTAAAACACCTATCACACTAGCCTGTCCTGTGCTGTAACCTCCGGTATACAACTAAAACACCTATCACACTAGCCTGTCCTGTGCTGTAACCTCCAGTATATAACTAAAACACCTATCACACTAGCCTGTTCTGTGCTGTAACCTCCGGTATACACCTAAAATACCTATCACACTAGCCTGTCCTGTGCTGTAATCTCTAGTGTACAACTAAAACACTAATTATACATAGTGGTATCTAACTTCTTCAAATTGCATACACCAATACATTCTTTTATTTTCATAACAACGCAAACAACATTCTTACAAAAGCGCTATTCATCAATCAAGTATTAGTCCATAATGTTGCTGGATCACCTAACACAAACTCTTGTATTCCATTACAGTGTCAATGCCCCACCTATTATCCTATAGAGTTCAATGCACACATATTCTTATTCCAAACATCTTTAAATCCAGCACTTCTACAGGGAGCAAGTCGGGTCAGGTATCGGTCAGACCGGATAACGACCCTCACCTACTTTCAAGGTAGACTTCAGTTATGGAGCACACACACACATACATGTACGTCATTCAGGTTATACTTCTACTCGAGCTAACACACTTTGCGCACATGTTCAAATTTCCACAATCGTATACACAAACAAAATTCTTGCACGTCAAATGCGAGCATAGTTTACAGGAGAGGCAATGAATGATTATACAGTTCCAGTGTAAACTAACTCTTTGCTGTATCACCCAAACAATCGGACACCCAGATTTGTTTTCTGTAGTCAAAATCAACACCTGCAAAAGTGTTTTTTGTTATTTTTTGTTGTGCTATGCTGTAAGATTATAACCTGATACACTCATGTTGAGAATATTAGGTAAGTTAGTCAGTTCGAACTGCTTCTATCAAAACTAATCCTTCTGGAAACACCTCAAAAACCATCGAGAAATTACAATACTCAATCAATTTTTTCCATTTTTCATTTTTCTTTTCAAGTTGTATTTTTGTGACAAAATACCTGCCAGAGAGCTTATCCCTCCCTTCTCTTCTCTCTGCAAGTTCTCCAGACAGCTTATCCCTCCCTTCTTCCCTGCAAATTCTTCTTTGGGTTTTAAGTTTTTCCTACTGTAGAGATGTATCACCACCTCAAAATTACGGCCGACTCAGCGAGTTAATTTATGATGTAAACATAAATATCATTTTAGTAGTTGTGGAATCGAATGTATCGTTTGAATAAATGGTCATCAGCAAAATGCCAGGCATGGCTGGGGAAAGAGCATGGCAGAGGAAAGACTGAGAACCAAGAATCCCACATAACTGGATTCTGACTAGACATGTCTTACTTTACAAACTAAATATGTGTTTGGTAAAGTTAATAATCATATTAAATTTGTTTACAGTTTTAAAATCAAATACAAAACGAGTATTTTGTCATCACAATGACAGCAAAGTAAACTCATTTTTAATGACCTTGAAAGTTTTGTCAACTGTCTTGTGATTGGTTTGTTATTTATAAATCAAATAATAATCATTATTGATAACAAATAACAATGATTGTTACAGCTTAGTGCTTTTTGATAAAAAGATGGCCTTGTCATGCTGGCAGCTATTGTAACTTCAAGGTTTTTTCAAACCCAGCCCGGAATATTACAAATTATGTGTATACCTCCATCACACTGGACAATATACCTCATTATGCCCCCCCCCCCCCATCATTATCACCTATCTTCATTAATGTACCACCTCAACCATACTACACAATCCCATGCCCTCACTGCAATCTAAACACACACTTACAAGCTCATTATCTGTCCCCTTACACCTATCAAAGGCCCTGGTTTCAATCCCAGGTTTTCTGAGTTAGTGTTATCCAATCAGTGGAACCAGGAGGATTATATAGAACTGTTCGTTTGTTCTAGATCAACTTTTCTAAAGCTCTGCCAGACAACTGTTTTTCACAGTTACATTTTTAGTCCTTTTTCTCAGTTGACCTTTTTAAAGTACAACATCAACCATACTACATCAATCACTTTGCTTCATCACACTCACAACCGTACCCCCCCCCCACTATGCTTTAATTTTAAACCACATTATTCCCCTAACTACTGTACTACCTCAACCATACTAAGCACTTCATCACATTCATCATACTCTCATTCATATCATACTCTCTCTCTTACCTTACTACCACCAAAACTACACTTGGCATTACCTCTTTATGCCCCCCCCCTCTCGCTCTCTCTTTCCCTAATGTTATTAATGTACTCAACTTAGCTACATACAATACATCCCCTAATAATAATATATCCCCACGATTGTATTCAACCTCCTTACTGTACATTTGACCTGTTTGAATTTTCCACACTATGCCCCTCAACACATTCTTCTATACCCTCCTCCTACCATAAAATCAACACACACCCCTCTACAAAACCCTCTAATTTCACCGTGGTTCCTGCATATGATGTCCACCAAGTCAGCTACTGCTAACCCAAAGACTTAGCTATTTGACGCCATATTTTGAAGCCAGATAGATGAGTCTCCCACAGTTACAACTATCACACCAAAGCCCTTCAAAACTTTTTTCTCTGACATCTTATCGTATTTTTTCTAACATACAATATGTACGTTAGTGAACACACTCTCTCCCAACAGTACAAACTCTTGTGCCAGCCTGCAAATTTGAATAAACCCTGTGTTTCTATGTGCAAACACAGTCAGTCACCATGTATGTTTGTCACCATAGATAACACCACGGCACAGATGACACACCAAAACTACAGATGACACATTGAACTTTAAACCAGGTGTTGTCTCGCTGTATGGCCTGATAGTCTCGTTACTTGACCTTTGACCTCAGTACAGCCCATACAACACAGACGTCATATACACCTCATATATCAACCCCGATCCAAAATGAGGGCAGCGCAGAGTTGACCTCAACTTGAACATACCACACCACAATGAAGAAAACATTAAGTATGGGAGTTCACATTGACTACAGAGTGGAAGCTGGCAACATTGGGCTACGTTAGTCCCAATGTGAGCAGACAGTTTACGCCAAGACTGGGTGTTTTAAGCTGTTTTACATTAAATGAATACGAATGCATTTGGGTCCCTACTCAAGTTGAATCTAAGACAAATTTCAATTTGACCCAAAAACCAGCTTAGAAGTTGTACAATGGAAGTCAGACTAGATTTGATTCTCGTGAATGCAGTACTTAAGTACTTGTACGTCTCACACAACAGGATGAAGACCAACAGACAATCGTTACATTAGATACTCATCACACAGAATTAACGTCATAGAAAACATTCACGTACAAAAAAACTCCACAAAACATCGGTTTCAAATATAACGATGTAATATTTATCTTCACCCATTCTCAATATATATGAACTCCGATCATACATTATTTTTATCCATTGGGGTTAACTGTAACATTCTTTGCTTGAATGACAGAAATAATTACAGTACACGGTCTTATCTTTGCCTAGGCCATAAATTACATCTATAATAAGGCTACAAACATGGGGGAGGAACAAGTTTTCCACTATATATACTATTTGACATGTAGACGAATCCTTGGTCAGTCAGTTACTACACCCTTATGATGTCATTAACTCATCATGTATACTTATCTACTGCATATAAACCTTACTTAACTTTTAAGTCCTTCTCATAGCTCACACCAACTCCCCAACTATATCCACTAAATTCAACAGCCAACCAAGGTCACAGACATACCAGTGTAGTCTACCTTTATAAACGACAATTCATTGTAGTAATCCTATATTGACTTAACCCTATACAACCAGACAAATACCATGTAATAAAAATTTGCACAATTTATGGCGGATTTGACCTCAAGAACATCTCACACGCAAATATTGGTTGTGATTTCAAAAGAACAACTTCGTACATTTGGAGAAGAAAGTATGCAGCAACAGAACTGTTTTGTAAGTTCCAAGAAGACCCCACACAGACTAAATTTATTACGAAAATTGTAGCAGTATTCTGACCTAACAAGATACAATGGTACGAGACCAAGGGTTAAGATCCCTCCTTCCTCCCCATTTAAGTTCAGCTAGCACTGACCAACAGTAACTTATTTTAATATGAACGTACAAATTTTCTAGCTTCCCCATCTTTCTACCAATCAGACTGTTAAATGTGCTTGCTTGAATTAGTTGCATGCCTGTTTGCATGATGATGATGTTACTAAAGAATTATACCAAGTAGAACAAAAAATATGGAATATATATACTCTGGTTGTTCCACGTCACAACACACATCTATGTCACAACAAGGCGTGTCTACGTCACCGGTTCTGCTATGATCAAAATTTTAGTCAAAGCGTTAAAATTACTGTTAATATGTCATTACTTTCCCTGATTTTTCTTTGATATTTCTGGCACTGGTATAATTCTGTTATTCTCCAATATTTTTCTTCATTCAGCCGGAAAATACTCGTGACCTATTAAGGGTTGTCACTACTTGTCCATCGACTGGTAGTGAAAAAGACCCCCTGGGTCACTCCTATTTTCTCTGGCCCAAAGAAGAAAAATATTGGGAACTAATACCCTTCCCCTTGCTTGTACACTACTACATCCATGTTACCAGTGTTACATAACACATGTACAGTACCATCTGGTAATGTAATTTATACTAACAAAAAATTAATGTTTAGTTGACCTTGTGTTAAGGGAGAAGGTCATCAGCAATTCCTTCTTACTCTGAACATAATAGACACTTGACAACACCGAGGACAATTTCTACAAGTTCACCAGAAATTGTGTCATGTGGGTTAACTTAAAGCCCTCCAGAATATTCCATAAGTAATATCTGAGGGGTCAAAGGTAGTGTACCCATAATGCTTTGCTTACAAATTCTTCAACCTATTTTCACTCTATATAATTTTGTTCATAATCTAAGATCAGCTATTTTGATTGTTAACCATGGCATGGCATTCGTAATCACAGACATGCTTTAGTGGAAGATTATGTGCCAAAGTCTATGGATTCCATTATTTGCTTTAATTAAAGAAACTCTGTTTACTAAATACAAACAGTTTTTAAATTTGGGGAGAATGGTGTTTCATGTCTTCCCTTCCTACATACGTTGACCAGTCATTCTGATATAGATGGGGGTAACATTGAATCAATATTGCAACATTTACTGTTCTTGTTTTTTACATTAGTTCAGAATAATGAACACTTTACAAAACACACATTTTCAAATCTAATCTAGTTCAAATCTGTTGAAATAAATACTCCACATGTATAATAATACCTCACATGGGTGTGTACATGACTTGAGAATAAAGTCAGTCTATCTTCAACCTGAGTGTGAGTCATCCTTCATTTAGAAAACGTAAAATCTGTCAAATTTACAACTCTCTGTTTGACAACGCTGATGACAAAGCTTAGTCTATCTGTACTATCTGACCTGCAAACAGTCAGTTGTATACCATACGTTGACCTTTCTCTTTGCAGTCGTACAAGTTTGTCTTTTGCAGTCTGTGTATGCGAGACTAATTAACATATGAATGGAACACGGGACATTAGTAGTCTGCTGTGACGTTATGTACTGACATCAAAGGGCACAAAAACGTCACAGCAGACAATCACTTCCAATAGTGAGATTTCTAATAGGTAGTTTTATATTGTAAAAAATGTTTGTCTTTAGTAATAATACAAAACACATCAAGTCCTTTTAAAGGTGCAGCTTGCCACAAGAATGTCATGTCTACTGCATGAAGTCTATCGCACGTATACAGGGGGAACACCCTTATTTGGCATGGTCCACTTCTCTTTCACTAATTATAATAGCCACGAATTTTATATGTTGTCGAAAACACATCACAATTTTACCCATTTTTCATCTATATTTATCAAGTAATCCTTAGAAATGGTACAGATTGTTCAGTACTTGCTACTATAGGGGACATTCTTATGATCATGGAGTGGCATCTTAGTGACATGGTAGTCAGTTATATTATATTAATTGCTGACTTAGGATGAAATACCACACAAGGCAGTATTTAGTTCGAGGAACGTGAAATTACCGAAATGAATACATTCCGTAGTATTTATAGCTTTCAATTTATGAATACTTCATGTACTAAATAGTGACATCTCACAAATATGAAGATAAATTATCGTTAGTCAGTCATTTTGTTTCTGGAATTGAGGTCATCAGTAGTTGGTATATCATCACAACACGGAAGTGCCACACACAGAAATATAGTACATTAACAAAAATTCACTGCGATATCACTTTTTTTCTCTTCTTTTATTATAAATCATAATGGTGCTACTATAAAACAACTTACTTCTGCTTCTAACAAAATTCTAAAATACACAATTTTGCTGGTACTGTTTTGGCTTTGAGCACTAGCGGCATGTTTATCATCAAAATAATACGAAAACACTCTTTACCTCAATTTCTTATTTACTTTTTCTCAAATCTTTGAGAAAACGTATACAAATATGAACATATAATCTCTAAATATGACCTCTGCAAATGTGAAGCAAAATTTCACTATTAGAAATTATTGGCAAGTCTACGACAATACATTTTCATAACTGATCATGTTAAAGAGACAGCCATTTCAATGTGGTACAGAAAGGAAATGAAATGCCCCGAAGTCAGTACAGAAGAGAGTATACTGTATAGAGATTCCTGGTCTGTGATGATTGGCAGTTACTATAGCATTGAATTGCTGTTGGTTTATCTTGACAGTATCCACTAATCCCATCTGAGGGAGAAGACACTGTTCACATACATTGTAAGGACTCTGTTCACATAACCCAACATATTCGCAATAGCCAACAGCTATATCATTTGCTCTATGCACATTAAATCCGAACCAATAGTACTGGGAATTCACATATTTACGACAACCCAACCCACTTTTCAAAATGAAAGCTTGAAAGGTTTTCCACTATCAGCATGCCCAGTGCATGATATCATCCAAGCATAGACATTAGACGTCTATGAACCAAGTCATGACAGGACGTATCTTCAGACATATAGACGGCTATGTGGCTAACCAAAACATTCTTAGCATTTCTTACATGTTGTATCGGTGTGTCTGATAACTAAAAACCTCAACTGCCGTACAAAAAAAAAAGGTGTGGCAACATGAATATCTTTTGCCCAAATGTTTCAAAATTATGAGAACTTAATAATAATACAAGGATAATCATTACCACAGTACAATTTCCTAATTACATGTATCTTTGACGATAGTTTTGACCAGAGAAAAAAAAAGTGAAATCTGCACTGGGTGACTATTATGTACTTCCTGTTCGTTACACACTGCCTCTATCTCAGTGATGTAATATACTATAACTGCATATATCTTCCAGTTTCAAATACTAGTATAATCCCCTTTTCTCTTCATCCAAGGAGGTGTGGGGGGTCTGTGTCTAAATTAACATAACTTACACGGAAGGAGACATAATTAACAACACTGACAAGTTCAATACCAATCAATAATCCGATTTCTTTTCATATTTTAATTCTCATTATTTCATGACAAAATAATCCACACAATCAATGAAAAGCGAATAATTCCTGATTTCAAAACTAGTCTAATGGCAATAAAAATGTCTATGCCATGCAAAGTACATTTCTTTTCAAAATCTACCACTATAGCTAATAAATTTGTATTAGAACGTCACTCCAAATATCTTGATTAAACTTCACACACAGTTGATTTTCTGAATATTAAAAGTCAAATTTTTTTTGTGTGTCAAATTCTCTTGCCAAATTTCCAAAAACCTACTCTACATGAAAGCAATTAAATAGCACTCATCATAACCAATCTATAAATGCAGTTCAAATTCAAGGCTGGTTGTCACGACAACCATTACCATATTCAGGCCAATTTGTCTAGATGTCTCCATACTACACCATCACCATGGCAACCATCATTTGCATATTCAGACCATGCACAACATTAATATTCAGAATATGTTAAATCCTGTTTCCAACCCATAATCATGGAAAATGCTGTTTCTCCTCTTTTTTTCTTTTTTTGCCAAAAAATGTAAATATTTATAATTTTATAAATATCAGAAGTTCACACCGTGAATGTAATTACAATTTGAGAAATACCAGACTACAGATATTAAACTTCAATATTTAAGAAAATCTACCCCAACTACTTAATTTTCACTGTTTCTCTCAAAAATATTCATGTAAAAAAGGTCAATTAACAAGTCTCCAAGAAAACTAGACATGCCATTTTTGTCAATAGCCAGCTTATAATGCCTCAACAGGTTGATGTATATCAATGAACAAAAACAAAGAACCACTTTCTAATTGATCAACAGAGAAAGGACATTTTTGCATATTTTCACACAGTTAACATTTGTAGTACTACATGTGCATACATGCACCTCCCAAAAAACAATGAATGAAAAAAAAACATGGCTGTAAGCATAGACTATTGTCTTTGCAGTAAGCTGTCCATTCAATCAATAGTATGCATACTGTATTCTGGTTTTCCATTCATGGTTTTCCTACAACAGTTGATGATGTAGTTTATACAAAGAAGTAGTCTGGCACCTCTTACGTAACTGTCTAAGACAAATGTATAGTGGTAACACTTATGCAAATCCTTTTAGCATTTTTGAGGCCTAATTAGTAAACTTGAGACTTTGGGGGGTAATGCAGAAAGAAAACAAACACAACAGGTAAAGCCTTGCAATGTGATTGTAACTAGGAGTCAGAAAATCAATGAATTGCCTTGCTATTGTTTTTACAATTGGAAAGTTCTTTTAAATTTCATTTTGATAAAGATTTGGTGACAAAAATGTAATGTTCTAATTTGCTATTACAGTATTGATCTGTGATTCCATGGATGTAATTAGTGAACTAATACATCCGTGGTGCTTCCAATAACTCTCACATACTCTCAAGAACTATGGCTGTAGACAATCTACCAGATAACAGACACAGAAATGAATTTTTTTTACTTGGTAATTTCCTGAACAGTTCCATTCAATGCATACAAGTGCAGTGTGAGTATTCTTGATGCTACTAAAGCCCAGAGACTTGTCTTGGGCTTACTACTGTACACCTCTCTTTACACCAATCTATAGAAAGAGCTAGCCCATAGTAACATCAAGACAGTCTCTCAGCTAATATCACTATAGAAACGACTACATTTATAGGACTTTCAAAATCTCAACAGCTTTGACCCTGAATAAAAATTGGAATTTGACACCAATAAATGTGAAGCAATCTTGATAAATATAGGCACTAAACAGTATTACCAACACATGGCCTTCAGTCCTTGAATTTCAAGGCAACAGACTGACCTGAGATCACTTCCAAGTTCAACTAATCTGAAACGTACTTCATGTGTTCTGTGCTGACGGAGGTCTCACAAATTAATGACAACATCCAGTCAAGAATATCCTTCACCCCCACCCCCACCCTGAATTGGGATAATTATTGTGATTGGGATAAGCATTAATTTTTTTTTATTTTGATCGGAAAATTTATCCCAAACAGGATATTTTTTTTTCACATCAGGATAAATGTTGAATTTCTTGGCTTTTTTGAACTACAACATGGCCCTTATGGGAAAAGTATGCTTTCTTGTCTCAAAGACCTACAATTTACATAAATGCCAAGTGTTAGTGATACGTTGTCCAGGTCAATTTTTTAGTACATACATTTGAAGAATACCTTATATCTGATATAAATGTATCTGTTTATCCTGTTTGGGATGCTGATAAATTAATGGTACTTGTCAACAATCTATTTCAAAAATTATTAATCTTGATCGGGAAAATTACGGAAAGTACTCTTTGTATAAATCTTTTTATCCCAATAGGAATAATGAATCCGGTCGGGAGATATTTGGCAGTCATATCTACAACTCTTGCATGTATAGTCAGGATTATGTGTTCAATATGGCCGAGTAATATTTGCAGATGTCTAGTTTTCTAAAGAAATTTTCTACTTTGGAGAACAGCCTGGTTTAGAATATATTTTGAAACCCAATTTTAAAAGCTGCTCTTGAAAATTCAAATTACCAAACCTTTCAAACTACAAATTTTTAAAATAAATATGCAAATGATTTTGGCAGTCACTCTGCTGTTGTGTTAGGAAGCTCGATTTCAAATTTGAACAACCACCATAGGAGAATTATGATTTCAGTTTCACTACGATATGATACATGTCTCTTTCGTTTTATTTCACTTCCAATGGAGGTATGAAATATTCCGTCTCTACTCTCTGGAAGCATTCATCACCCAGCTGACCCAGTGAGCCACGCCCATTGTTACACATTCATTCACATGTTTGCATTGTTGCTGGCTCTAAGTGAAGTAGGTACTACTTCATACATATGTGTCTGCTACGCTGCTATCAAATTGGCACACACCAGAAATGAGGTCATCACAAAAATGTCTGTCACATTGCCAGTTTTCATACATTTATGGACAAAATGGCTCCTTTTTTTTCCAGGGTCTTGATAGCAGGCCTAACATTTTTGAGTTTTCGCCAAGATTTAAGAATCATACGATAAGCAACGATAACATATTTCTAGCCGATCTGAACTATGTAAACTGATATATGAACCATCAAATTGTTTTATAAATAAAAAAGATAACCATGCTAAAAGACAATCATGATTCCAGACAATACATACAGAATATGAGATGTTTAAAACACCAACCACTAAACCAGACATCACAACACAACCAGACATAATATTTACACAGTTGCAAATTGTAACCATAGGGGAGCCAGTATTACATGACCTAGTGCATACCAGAACTTTGGAAAATGTTTATGACTTTTCCTTCCTCTTTCCATGGATTTGTCTCAAATGTATTGACTTCCTGTGTGTGGGTGTTAAATTTCTGGGAAACAAGGGTGAATGACCTCTAAAACAAATGTGCTATTTAATAAAGCTTCACAAATTATCATGTCTAACTTAGCAAGGAATGTGGCTCTGAAAATATGTGCTCCGAGGGACACTCTTCACCCCACTCAATACTGTTCCTTCGATAAGGTAAACAAGAGACTGCACACAGTTTTCATACTCATGGATTTTCCATCAAAAAACCACCCATACCTTCTTTAATAAATATTGAAATAAACTTTGAATTCAACCTATGTCTTGTCTATTCAGTCAGTTCTTGTCTAACATTCAATCGAGTCGCAAAATGGACGATGTGACCAAAGCGCAAATGTACACAAGGTTGTGCACGTGTGCGATATTGAGCTAGCCTGTTTGCATGACTTACTGTTGTCCGTTTTGTGACTCGAGCAAACGTTAGACAAGAAATGAGAGAGTTGACAAGACGAAGGTTGAATTTAGTGATTTAAAGTTTATTTCTGTATTTTTGCAGTCATTAGCATGGGTATGGGTGGTTTTTTATACCGAAACTTTCACAGTATTGGGGTTGTAGGTGGGGAGGAACCATAGCGGAGGGTGAAGACGCGTCAAACCTAGTAGCGTAATATTTCTAGGGCTAGGGAGGAACCATAGCAGTGGGGTAGAGATGTGTCAGAAACCTAGAAGCACATATCTCCAGAACTATACAGAATACAACTTATTAAAATCTACAATCAGTCACTGTTGATACAATCCTTCATCTAATGTTATATAACTGCTGTCATACACACCCACTTATTTTTACACAAATGCAAAAAATCTGAACTGACATGAAAAGTTCACCAACATTGCATTGACAATGCCTGGCCGCTATAACACAGAGGCCAGGCATTTTTTTTACAATTTTTTTTTACGATTTTACAGTCAGCAAGTTCTTGAGTTTCAGTAATGACCAGACTAGCACATTATTTTGATGTACCGGTACAATAAGGCATTTTAGTCACTATTTTTTTTTTGCATTTTTGTTTTCCAGCAAAATTAGTGGGAATAAGTCTTAAATAGCAAAAAACGTCCAGGGCTATAGTATATCAGTTCTGAAGGCATTAGGATGAGTCAGAACACATAAAAGAATTGCTTCTCCTCTAAAATAATTAAGTTCATTCACCTTATGTGTAATATAGTTTGTCTTGACAAATCTTCTGCTCCTAAAAGACCTTGAACTCTATTTCAACCTAAAATATGTAATTTTATTTGTTGGTGTTCGCATACAGATAAAGATAAATCTTGTACTATTCCACCAAGTCAGTAAACACATTTAGAATGAGATGGTGAATTTAGGACCCTCAAAACGATCATCTGAAACTAAGCTAGAAACTACACCTCTGACTTGAAATACTTTATTCATACACTGCCATGCCAGACTGGCAACATTTCCAAACCAGATAGCAAAGTCTCCGTGTTACCTGAAATTGGTGTCCACACATCGAGGGGAAAATAAATTAGAGAAGCCGAATTCGCGATCTGGCCTGACATTGTCCTTCAACAGTTTGTCCACAAAGATAGCCAACTCTTTTGGCTAAAAATAAATGGCCTTTACTCAACAATAAAATTCTGGTTTGGCATGGATTCAGCACTTCCTAGACTATGATAGTGGTCTCTTAAATGCTCCAAAACTCATAAAAATTTGAAGCCTGGAATCTATGCAATCTTCTCTAGAAAAGTATGGCTATTTTAAGAAGTCAATACTGTCTTGTTCTACAGAAATCATGGCTATACGCAGCACAAAGTAAGAAAAGATATGCCTTGAGATAGGTACACATTCTCGTATAAATATACACCAGGGAGATTATTTTTCTGTTTTATTTCACTAATTCATGATGAGATGACCTCAATTTTAAAATAATGGTTTACATCAATGGATAACAAAATAAAATTCACTTCAAATCTAATCATGTAACTTTACTAAATTTGTGATAACTTGTCATCAGATGAAGGGACAGTGTATGTGTAACACATTTGAAAAATATATAATTGTTTACTAGTTAAGCTTCTAAAGTACTTGGGGGTCAGAGGTCACAATGACTACTGCATGATGGGAAACAATATTCAGTAAACATGTTGGCAGCATATCTATTTCTGAACTTTTCATATTTGTCAAATGTTTCAATGGAGCCATATCACATTTCTAAAGCCATAAGGCTATCATATCATGTAAACTTTATGACCTTAGTCATTAAGTGCTGTGCTTCTCATCTCATCTATTTATTTATTTTTAATTTAGCAAAATCTTAATCTAACTTGTTCGTCACTGAATAATGGAAGTCATTTTTATCATAACATATAAAACTCATCAGATTTAAACCAAGGTGATGAAATCAAATTGACTTTTTCGTTTTCAGAAGTCAACACATGTTGATTTTGATTTTGAAATGTATGAATATTTATGGCCCAGAAATTAGGCTATCCTACTGACATAAAGAAGAACCACATTCTCTAGCCACATAAAATCCAAGTCTCTAGGTTACTTTTAGTAACTAGTTTTTGTTACAAAAGTTTTGTCGTGTATTTCTTTTTCCTTTTTTTTCATGATATAAATAAAATTTAAAAAATTAATAAAATAAAAAAATTTAAAAAACTCCCATCACATGATAAACAAGTGACAATACGTACATATTCATATTATTCAAATGGTCATTACAGAAAGGTAAAAATTTGCTGATTGTGAACACACATGATGTGACAAATTACTTGTTATATTTGAGTACCATTTCAGTGAAGCTACAATCTAAATTTGAGATGAATTAATCCCAAACTAATGTTTACAAATTAAAAGGAATTCTTCACATGATAAGAATGTGTCAGACACAGGTCAAACAAAAGTCTGGTCACTTGAAGTCAGGAGCTTTGGCTTTGTTATTTTAAAGTTCAGATATTTACATTCCATCAATACTGTTACATAACCGACATCACTACAGGGGTCAACTCCTGCTGTGGGCCACAAAAGGAAAAAAATCCAATATGACTGACTTGAAAAAAAATCGTTGTGTCCAAAAATTGTTCAAAAACAAACTGCAAAACAACAACTTTCAACACAGGCTAACTTAGCTTTAGAGGTGTGCACAAAACAAGAATATCAGACCTCTATAGTAGAGATGGCAGCCAGTAAACAACTTAGCCTTCATGATATTACAGAGAAAAATACTCCCAATACAAGTATTCCTTTCACATTCATCCCCTTTTGAAGTTTCACAGGCACTTGTGACCTTCAGCTCAAGGTCTGTGCTTATTTTGACAACACTGTCAGTCAACTTAATGTCATGATGGCTCTGCATTCATTTTGCAATGAATAGGGATGTTGAATAACAATGATTTCTTTATCAGCCACTGTGAATTTTCAGGACCCAAATTTCAATCTAAGGAAAAACATCTCAATGTTGTTCAGCAATGCATGCTTATATGATTCGATAATATAGATATATAAAAAATGCAATTTTTTTTTCTTATTTTTTTTTCAATATTCTTTTATTTTTGTCAGCTCGTTTTCAATTCTGTTTTCTATTTCCAACAAAACCATGTGTAGTAGGGGAACAAAATGGTGATCATCATAAACCACTGTATTTGGCTAGATGCCAACTTGTAACTTGGCATAGTGCATACACTGGCTACTCAGCACTGCAAAAGTAGCAGGCCTTCATCTCAAGAAATGAAATTACAGATTCCTCACTTTTCACCTGTTCAAAGCCAAAAACTTCAGGCATAAACTTTCAAAACCATTCGATATCTCATAAAATAGTTCAAATGAATAATTTGAACAGTATTTCTTCCTGTACACTTCCCTTAAACAAAATTTATCAAATGCCAACAATCCAGAATATTTTCAAATGTCATTCACAAGAAATGAATATTTGTGAAAAATTACTTGAATTTAATTTTTGCAGACTCAAGAAAATTATTCCTAAAGTAAAAGCTACTGAACAATATTTACAGAAAAAAACACCCCAAAAAAAAAACATTTATTAGACTTGGTCAAAATTTACTCATAATTCATAACAATTCACTTAAAAGCCAACATCCCTGGAATATATGTAACATGAACTTGGCAGAAGGTATTTTTCATACATTGTAGCCGTTGTAGGTGGTCCAAAGCGGGGATTCCCCTCGTGGCGTTAGTAGCTGAATTTGTGATGCTGTTAATTCGTTTTCATACAAGTACGAACAGGTGACCTTTGCACATTTCGGGAGTGTCTGACTTTGACAACGAAGGTTAATTATCTGTCTCGGTATACAAGCAAATACACAGTGTCCAGCGACAAAAAACAATGCCGTGGTGTCGCCAGTGTTGTGACATGCGTACATCAAGTGCGCGACTCGACTAGCCATTACCGTAAACCCATTAGTACACAGCGAGACGTGCTCAAACTCGTGTTTACTTTATCCAAGCGGCGTCAAAAACGATAACAGTGTTACGAAACAATATGATCGAGAGCATCGCTTTTCTATCGGAATATACGTCCACCTTCGGCTGAACTCTACTAGTCCGATCGTCTCATCAGAGACGTATTTTCTGCCTTTGAAATTTCTTTACCCCTGCCCTTCTTTTTTAATTACCTCGCCACATAGGGAGTTGTCAAGAGAGTTCACCAGTGCAGTAAAGTCGATTCATAACTTTGTTACGTAACATACAAGCTTCACTGGGTGTTTATAATGAATGCCACACAGCATGCACAGGAAAAACGAATGAGAGGTCAGCTCGAGCTGTCTTATTTGTTGTCCAAAATGTGAAAACAAAAAATGCGGCTTGAAGGAAATCGTTTCTTGCCCGGTACATTCATTGCTAAAAATGTGTGAAACGGTCCAGACACTTTCAAAGTGTGTATAATAAAACAAGCAAAAGCTAAATAGACAAAAGGCAAAGAAAAAATTTGAAAAGGGATTTTAGCATTTTGTGAGCGATGTTGTTTCTGTGACGGATTTGCATAAAGATCAATATAGCGGCGTGAATGTCGATGAAAAAGGTCTGTAGTAATTAACTTAAAGTTTTAGGACTAGCAGTGCAGTGCACTGTATCAAGCTTCCGTTGTTTCCACTCCCATCACCACCGACTATCAAAAATAGGAAGAAAAAAAACAATCTCATATTTAAAATGGAATAAATGTAAATGACAAATCATCCACTCACCGGTTTGCGTTTGTATCTTCCCATGAAGTCAAATTTGGCTTTCAGTTCTTCCAATGGGGCTTGAAATTTCTCGATATCTTGGTCCTTCGCAAGAAGAAGATAACTTCGCCAATTGGCCGAGTCGAATCCCCAATGACAAGTGCGGTTTTCTGGCGATTTATGCGCGTGGCAAACGAATCGCTGTGGTGTGAAAAGTCCGTGACAATCGACACATTCTATACACTTGGCATGAGAAGAAGTGTAAAGTTCGGGAGTGAAAATGCCCTTACATCTGCCAAAGCATTCGTGATATACTTTGAAACTCTTTTCTGATACTGTGGATGTCTCTACCGACTTCTCTATAACTTCGTGCAGCAGTTTGTTGCACAAACGTTCAGCATCTGTCTTCGTGATCAGCCCGCACGACGGGGCACTAAAAGGCAAGATGCCCAAAATTTTCAATATTTCCAGCTGCTCGGGGTTACATCTTGAACAATATATATGAAGATCATCACAGACAGCGTTAATTTCTTGAAGGCTAAAGTCTCTTAGAACGCTATTGAGGATCTGCGGCAGACATAAACGTTTCTCTCCACCAACTATAAAACAGGAGATCGTCTCGCCTTCGAGAATGGTCTCGCTTCGTTCGCTACGTGATTGATCCAACGGCGTGAAAACTGGAATCTGCTGAATTGGAAAGGGTGGGGGATGGTAAACAACGTCTTCTAAATATTTCTCCTGGTTAGCCTTTTTCATGTCTAGTTTGACTTTCTTGAAAGAATCGTCGTCCGGCGAACTGGGTGTATGTGGTTGTTGTTCTGTCCAACGAGCTGGGAAGCCACTCGGCCCTTGCAATGTACTCATCGCGACGGTTTGGTAACTTTTAAGGACTTTTTTCAGCGATGGACTAAATACATTGGGTTGGATCTGATCCATCCTAACCCAGAATACGTGCTGGTGATGTCTGAAATGTTCGATCGCCTCTCGATCGGTCAAAACAAACGTAAAAACTGCGGAGAATCTTCGTACGGCGTACAGTCACTAGTCACACACGAGTAAGAATATCATCTAGTCTGTCTGTGTGTCTGGACAGTAATTTAAATATACAATGTTGGCTAGACGAGCTGTTCCATCTAATAAGCTCACCCCAAGAATTCGTCGTATAAATGTAATATTTATAAATTCTTTAATTTATTTATTTTCGACAACCCCCTTATTGATGAAAGAACTTAAAGCCAAACTTGAATTTCTAAGACAAGGGCCATTAAAAATATTCTAAAGCGTTGCGAGTTATGACGAATTTTATCAAATGCACACATCGTAATCAGTCTATGGTGCTGTTTACGTTAAACGCGTTTGGCCTATTTGCATATCGCTTCATTGATTAGTATATCGCAGCGCAGTGTGACCGACCGCGCAACTAAACTGTGCTAGCTGCCGAGAATAGCAAGAACGCGACCTAGAATTTCAGACTACAGAAGGTCAGACCTGTCTATAAGACTACAAAGTGTGCATATATCATAAGTATACATAGACTAGATAAGACATCAGAAGCTCTCGTAGAGTCGTATCGTCATCGAAAGGTCGCATGCCATCTATGTACAAATTAAAACTTAACATCCAACCTCGCCTAATTTTAAAAAAAAATTCTATAGTTTCCGGAACACGTACACACTGCCGGCCAGAGACAATATCAGGATATCGCACCAAAAAGTTGAATTTTGTTGTAAATTATATCATTATTGCATTTATATTATTGCAATATAACCACACTAGCTTTATACATTATGGTATTTCTACAACTTCCCACACCACCCTACCAAATAAATAAATAAATAAATAAATAAATAAATAAATAAATAAATAAATAATTTTTCTTGTAAGTCGCTGATATCATAACTGAAACTCGGAAGAGGACAGTATAATTTACTCGCGATCATAACAATGACAATTCGCACCATTTAAAACAAAAATTGCTGTAGACTGTAACGTATTATTGATAAGGCAAAAAATGTTGTTCAGCCAAGTCAATCAACAAACAACACGAAGGAAGGTGAGACACCGTTGAGCTGGTTGGCTGCGTGCCAAATACGCCAACCACACAGCGACGTGAAGGTGAGAAGGGGTCAACATCCGATCAGTACAACAGGCATAGTAGTCACATGACTTGTCGCGTGACGTCACAGTGACGTAAAGGAATGTGGTAATTTGCATGCATGAGATAACCAAAGTGACCGTTAATGTAAGATGTGACTCAGTGGGATACGGAAAATGTATTAGACTATATTAGAGACGGCAGGTGGACGGAAAAGATATTTACGATGGGAGAGACTAAATACAAATCTCAGTCAAAGGCACCGCCTCAGTCGGAATCAATTCACAGCCGAATCGCTGGAGTACATTCCTCATGGACTAGTCGTAAACGATCAATTTAACAAGCTACTTTGTTGCCATGACAACTGTACAAGGCACAAGTTTAGTACGAGTGTCACGGCAATGCTGGACAAGCAGTTTTCTGTAACAGGGTGAACTCTACTAGTACTACCGCTCACTATTCTGCACATGTTGTGTACGTATGAATGTATATAGGAAATACATTGGCGCGTATGTATACGACGGCACCCGGCCCCAAGCAAGGACGGCACCGGTCGTACTTATTTACTTTGTACGCCTGCTGACCGTCCGATCGATGTTTTAGCACTAGTGTTCAATGTTTCGGAAAATCTCCACACATACGTGCGTGGATAACTATTGCTTTGTCGGACTCCGTTTCATTTGTATATTTCCTCAACATGATGATCGAATGGACATAGAAAATAAAAATTGAACGATGCGAGGCTACAGTGCATTAAATCCCATTTTCTCTCGGGTACTGTTTCACTAGATCACCCTCCTATTATTTCTCTGTCGGTATCATTCGTAGTCAGCTCTGGGAAGGCCATTAACTTTGTAATTAGGCGATGAAACAAAACCAAGGCAAATGAGTATCCGATATCTAGTCAGATCCATTGTTTTTACGTTCCCTGTGGGTGATAAAAGTTAACCATAAAGGTCCTTGGACTTCACTGCCTAATTACCTGTACAAAAGACAATGTCAAGTCGCTAACAATTCGTGTCGTTTTTTTCAAGTACCCCTAACACTAATAACAACAACCAACAGGTACTCAGCAAGTAAATCATTTGTTGAGCCTGGGCACAACTGATAATATTTCAACGAATATTTGGGTTTATAATTCCTAATTCAACCTGGTACAAGCTTACATCTTATCTGTAATCAGGGTCCCCCCCCCCCCATGATGCTAACCCTATGATATTGTCCTCTTTGAAGAATTTGTTCCATTTTACTTTAATGGGGCCATATAATGCATACATTACCTCTTATGAAGTTCTTTGCACCGTCTTCTTATCTTTTTATCTATTAGGTCATCTGCTCTTATTTATCTGTCTGTCTGTCTGCTTAACTATCTATCTATCTATCTATCTATCTATCTATCTATCTATCTATAAAACCACAATCAAGATACACATAGTACGTCTGCATGTCTGTCTGTCTATCTATCTGTCTGTCTGACTAATTGACTGTCTGCATGTATGTATATATATATATGTATGTATGTATGTATGAATGTATGTATGTATGTATGTATGTATGTATGTATGTATGTATGTATGTATGTATGTATGTATGTATGTATGTATGTATGTAACACGGTTTTTTACGATGAAATAGGTATAATTCCCCTCTTTTTTCTTCTTTCACGCTCTTTGTAAATTTTCCGATGAAAAACATAACATTTTCCGTATTTTGATTTTACCTATGTATTTCTATAGTAAAAATTGTAAAGGGAGCGACACGACACATTGTACGTCATTCTGGTAACCTCACCTGTTTACAATTGAGTTCATAATGGATATGACTCCGATATTTATGCGTTACAGTCGACACTGCTTTCAGTACACGGTTTAACACACTCGTGACACTTTTGACTGCTGATATAGTCGAGAATGTAATACACTATCGACAATATTGACGTGTCTAAACCTTTGTTTTTCCATTCCTTTCACACAGTATCGGCCATTTATGTCAATTATCGATAATGTATTATATTCTGAAATATATCACGTGCCGCAATTGCTCGTGTGAGAACATGCCCTCTGCTTTAAAACTTATTGTATTCACTTTCATGCCGACCCCCCCCCCCCTCCCCATTTTGTACAGTCAATGCTATGATGGTCGCGATTCACTGATGTGTTTTTGCTGCACTAGATTCTCTCCTTGTTGCTATATTACGAGTCAATTTGAAATATATATATCTCTCTCTCTCTCTCCCTCCCTCCCCCCTCTCTCTCTCTCTCTCTCTCTCTCTCTCTCTCTCTCTCTCTCTCTCTCTCTCTCTCTCTCTCTCTCTCTCTCTCTCTCTCTCTCTCTCTCTCTCTCTCTCTCTCTCTCTCTCTCTCTCATATCCATCTGTTAATATCGACATATTGTATTGGTAATAACCAGACAACGACATCTAGATTGAAAGTCAATATTGAAACTGTGAAATCATACTCCAGGAAATGAGCGTGGGGGAGTTTCAAATCGCCAAATAACACAGACGGAAGCTGTCTCTGGCGTACGCTGAGTATGTCTCACTGTCATTCCTGGCGCCAAAACTTCCGTATGACGACTACCAGTCTTACTATCGTCTGAGTTGCTTTACCGAGAAAGGAGACAATCCCTAGATATTTCTCTGCTTCATTAGTCACCTGTCTTCAGGTTATCTTCCTCTTGTCAATTTACGAAATTTCCTCTCAATTCAAACTAAGAGAGGAATCGGATTCTTTACTTCCAGCTCTATATATGTTACTGTCGTGCAATGAGCTGATAATGTCAATTTATTAATATGTGATCTGGAATTTCCATGTACCTTCAGGTTTTTCAGATTCGTGTTTTAGATAGAAGTGCGTAGGCATACTATGCTACCCAAGTAATATATCAGGCCTTCAACAGCTCGCATTCCTTGA
This sequence comes from Glandiceps talaboti, assembly GCF_964340395.1. Classification (NCBI taxonomy): domain Eukaryota; kingdom Metazoa; phylum Hemichordata; class Enteropneusta; family Spengelidae; genus Glandiceps; species Glandiceps talaboti. The sequence continues at coordinate 9,553,120 of NC_135569.1, read as the reverse complement.
CCACGTTTTAGATTTCGCCATCTTATGCTCAACAAGTCACTTCGATGCTATCGATAGCACAGGGAGCCCAGGAACCGTGCTAAAACAAACAAACAAACACACACACACACACACACACACACACACACACACAAATAAACAAACAAAATTAAACAAACAACATATGCATGCATAAATGAAATATCATTTTAAACTCATGGATAACTATCTAATACATGTATATATATATATATATATATATATATATATATATATATATATATATATATATATATATATATATATATATATATATATATACTATATGTGTTGTTTGTATGGATACCGGTAGTATATATAGGAACATATAGTATATTATCAAATTATGAATCTACCAAGACACCATCTCATCAACAAGTACGCATACCCTTGTCTCTACACTCGATTCTTTATACATATATACTAAAGTCTTGTACATGTATATAGATAGTTATCCATGAGTTAAAATGATATTTTATTTATTCATGCATATTTTTGTTTGTTTGTTTGTTTGTTTGTTTGTTTGTTTGTTTGTAACACGGTTTCTTGATGCCATGTGGCGATATTTCCAAAGCAGACATTGAAGTCTGTGGGCTATAGAGCCATTCAGTATGAATAGTGACTCCGTGTCCACGTCATTCTAACATCGACACGGACGCGACTTTGTGGAGTCATACATGTTACATGTATCTCGCCTATACTGTTGAACATTCTGCATTAGCCTTTGAAACATTTACTTTGTCATGCAGTATAAACACGAAAATCATGTACTTCGAAATAACATGAACTTGAAAAAAAATAACCACACTGTTATTAACTATCTGCCTTGACAAATAATTGCTGCCATATGGTAAATGTAGTTAAGCTCGACTACCTGTTGATGAGTATGGAGCGATCGACGGAGGGCTGACTGGCTGACTGGCTGGATAGATGGATATATATTTTAGAAGGGTGGGTGGATGGACGATGGATCTATGGATATGTATAAGTGGGTGGATGTATGGATGGACAAATGGAAACGACGGACAGACTGATAGCTGATCCTTACAAACTACATTCGTTTGCTGTAGAATTAATACTCTCTCTCTCTCTCTCTCTCTCTCTCTCTCTCTCTCTCTCTCTCTCTCTCCTGTCGTTTCCTCGTTTCCACTTTGCCCTTTGATAAATAGATAGATAGCTGGATGAATAAATAGAAAGACACACAGACAGTTAGACAGACAACAGCAAGACAGACAGACATACATACATACATACATACATACATACAGACAGACAGACAGACAGACAGACAGACAGACAGACAGACAGACAGATAGATAGATAGATAGATAGATAGATAGATAGATAGATAGATAGATAGATAGATAGATAGATAGATAGATAGATAGATAGATAGATAGATAGATAGATAGATAGATAGATAGATAGATAGATAGATAGATAGATAGGGAAGGTGGTGGGCGGGATGTTACGTATACGTGTTTTTAGTGTAGCACGTTGTAATGAGTCATCGTCAGTTGTTGTTTGTTATGATTTTATGTTAGGGCACGCATCACAAATAAACATCCGGTCGTTTTAGAGTACAATATCGTCATTAGAGACACCATTACGTAACATCACCGTCCACACTTCCTGCACTGTTTGTGTTCATTGGCACGTGACGGTGACGCTATAGGTAGGCTGTTAGAGATCCGTAGATATATTGTGACTGAAGCAGTGACGTCTCAATATAGTGACAATAACAAAAATAACTCTCTCAGAAGAAAACCATAGACCCTACACATGTAAGGTCTATGAGAAAACAAAACCATTCACAGCACAGAAGGAATAGTATGAAGATATTACGGAATACGGCCCCGTCAGGAACTATTGACAGGATTATCAAAAGCAGGAATGTCATATCTCAATACTATTAATCATTATGATAACGCATTTGTTCGAGTTATGCTTTTTTTATCTAATTTCAGCCATTAGATTGTTGTGGTTTGTTTATTGTTGTTTTTCTCTCCTATTAATACCCTTGGTACCCCCCAGGAGTCGGTATAAGTATTATAAAAATAGAAATTGCTGTATTTGTATTGATTTAGTGGGTATATACTAACTTGTACATTGTATCCATCATTCTAACAGTTGGGGGTTTACTCATTTGCATGAAGAACTTTTGGTTCATGATTTCTCATTGAGCCAGATGTGTTCAGAGATGATTTGATACCATGTGTAGCATCTAGACTAGCTACAACGCCACTGGCGATAGTCTGGCTGTAGTACATACTCAATGTACTCCATTACTAATACCAGTCTAGTCAAGGCAGTTACAAAAGGTGTTAAATTGTGGTGCTTCCCTGTAGCGAGCGAAGCACAAAGGGTGCATGTCAGTAGTAATCCATCACAAACTGACAGGCTGTTGACCTTTCTAACATTTCTAGGACTGCACTGATATGCAAATATCCAACCAGGACTCCACCTCAAGTCTGTTTAAACTAAAATCATGTTGGGACGCCATGACGTCATCCTGTTTATATGAACACGGTTGGGGAAGCACAGAAATATGTGCTCGAACAACTGCCTTGACTAGACTGGAGATAGTGATTGAGTACTTTGAGTACGTAATGGTAATACAGCCAGTCTGGACCTAGACTACACTGGCGATATTTCATTTAGTCGAAAATATATGAAATCTTGAACCTATTTTAGTATTGAATGTTAGAATGTTTATAATGTTGATTATATTCTTTTAGTGGATTTGGGCTAATATCTACAACTCAAATGCATGCATAAAATCTAAGCTTTTATGTTGTGTACCAAGTTAGAGATATATTGTGTTGTGTACCAAGTTAGAGGCATATTATGTTGTGTACCAGGCTAGAGGTATATTATGTTGTGTACCAAGTTAGAGGTATAGTATGTTGTGTATCAAGTTAGAGGTATAGTATATTGTGTATCAAGTTAGAGGTATATTATGTTGTGTACCAAGTTAGAGATATATTATGTTGTGTACCAAGTTAGAGATATATTATGTTGTGTACCAAGTTAGAGATATATTATGTTGTGTACCAAGTTAGAGGTATAGTATGTTGTCTACCAAGTTAGAGGTATAGTATGTTGTGTACCAAGTTAGAGATATATTATGTTGTGTACCAAGTTAGAGGTATATTATGTTGTGTACCAAGTTAGAGGTATATTATGTTGTGTACCAAGTTAGAGATATATTATGTTGTGTACCAAGTTAGAGGTATATTATGTTGTGTATCAAGTTCGAGGTATATTATGTTGTGTACCAAGTTAGAGATATATTATGTTGTGTACCAAGTTAGAGATATATTATGTTGTGTATCAAGTTAGAGGTATATTATGTTGTGTACCAAGTTAGAGATATATTATGTTGTGTACCAAGTTAGAGATATATTATGTTGTGTACCAAGTTAGAGATATATTATGTTGTGTACCAAGTTAGAGATATATTATGTTGTGTACCAAGTGAGATATATTATGTTGTCTACGTGGTTAGATGTATATTGTGTCGCATACCAGGCTAGAGGTATATTATGTCGCATACCAGGCTAGAGGCATATTATGTTGTGTACGAAGCTAGAGGTATATTATGTCGCATACCAGGCTAGAGGCATATTATGTTGTGTACGAAGTTAGAGATATATTATGTTGTGTACCAGGTTCATGAGGTGATATGTATGTTATGTTTGAATATCAGAATTCTGCCATAGCAAGTTTTTAAAAAAATGTTTGTTTCCGAGAACATGACGTCAAGGTATAGGGTAGGTAGGTCGGAGTTTTAATTTGATTTGATTTTTTTTGGGAGGGAAATTGTTTCAACCCATAGTCAAGATACCCATTAGTCACAATACTTCTGTGATAGTTTGATGGTGTAAAACAAAATGAATATGTGAAGTAAACGAACACAATATAGACTGTTTTATATGAATCCAACATGCATTTTTTAAGGTACATGTATTTTAAAAATCGATTGACCAAAGATACTTTGGCCAGAAATATTACACGAAAATAGGAGTAAATTCTCGCCATTTTATATTTTTAAAGTAAAAATTGTGCAGGGTCGGTGGCTTAAACAAGGGTTGGTTACCGGAAACACATTTTTTTTTTCATTTGGCCTAATGATTAAGTATGGTACACTGAGTGTAGAATAATGCAGGTACCGTTTAATATGCAGTATAAATTAACTAACCCCCCCCCCCTCAAAAAAATTAAATAATACAAAAGGGGAGTTAAATGGCAAGTAATATGCATACACATGTATGGCGACCGCTGAATCATCATACATCGCATATCAGTCTGCTGATAAAGTCCTTCTGGACGATCGCACAATATTTGTGTCACGGAAGCTCAACAAATGAACATCGTTCGTTTAGGTCAAACCCCCCTCCCCTCCCCTAAACGAATGTTCACAAGAGGACATCAAACTTTCATATATGATGTAAACTATGATGAAAAATTGTAGCAGTCCTACTACTATGATCGATGTAATGTAAAAACATGATTGCAAACACATTAGAAGACTATCAGAACCCAGCACCATATCTCACATTAGAAGTATTTTTTATCAACTTATCAACATCTCAGTAGTAAATACAAAAGCTGTTATCATTGAAGGAGTGAAAGTTTTTCGTCGAAATGTGGTTAGAAGTGCGAAAATGGAGTTCAGCAATACACTGACGCCCCCCCCCCCTAATTTCGCTTATTGAGCTTCTGTGACATTGTCCGATCGTCCCTTAGTGAAAGGACGAAAGCTTCCAGACACGGCTTTCAAAAACTCTTTGTGATGGAAATTTAAAAGTTTATAGTATTAACTATCATAGCCCGCTCTTTTCAGACTCCAGATGTGACACTGGCATACAGTGTACATCGACCCTTCGACAGTTCCTAACACAACCAATTGTATAACTTGAATTGTGTCCATATACACAAAACCTCTCCCACTTTTTCACCTTCAAGTTCACCATTAAACCTAACAAAAAATGGCGTAGTTCTAATTACGCTCAATTTTAGAATAGGTGGGGTAGGTAGATTTTTTATTTTACTTTTTTTTAATATATATTTTCATATGTGAGTGTCTAGTTCAGGTAGTTGTGTTTTCCATAGTTTTCCATATGGTCTTTGTGTTATTGGTTTCTTCCCATCAGATGTACATACAGCCATTATAGATTGGAAGAACAGTTTTGTATCGTCTTTTTAAATTGATGTCAGTTTCCGCATCCACTATTTCTTGCGAGACTTTTCGCGATTTTACTATTTTTTTCTCGAATACGTAAAATAAAGTTTAGGGTCGGCGTAATAGGAACCAATTTTTTTTTCAGTCCTTACGATCTCAATAAATTTACCAGCGGAAAGTTTACCGACGGAGCAGCATCGCTTGGATTTCTAAATGTACTTTCATTCATGTTAGTTTGGACGCCAACGTGGCCACTAACTAAACCAGTGAGTAGAGGTGTAAATGGTAATGATACTGTATATGAACTAGACTATGTGAGTGGAGGTGTAAATGGTAACGATACTGTATATGAAGTAGACTATGTGAGTGGAAGTGTAAATGGTAACAATACTGTATAGGAACTAGACTATGTGAGTGGAGGTGTAAATTGTACCATATAGGAACTAGACTATGTGAGTACATGAGAGGTGTAAATGGTAATGATACTGTATAGGAACTAGACTATGTGAGTGGAGATGTAAATGGTAACGATACTGTATAGGAAGTAGACTATGTGAGTGGAGGTGTAAATGGTAATGATACTGTATAGGAAGTAGACTATGTGAGTGGAGGTGTAAATGGTAACGATACCGTATTGGAACTGGACTATGTGAGTGGAGGTGTAAATGGTAATGATACTGTATAGGAACTAGACTATGTGAGTGGAGATGTAAATGGTAACGATACTGTATAGGAAGTAGACTATGTGAGTGGAGGTGTAAATGGTAATGATACTGTATAGGAACTAGACTATGTGAGTGGAGGTGTAAATGGTAACGATACTGTATAGGAACTAGACTGTGAGTGGAGGTGTAAATGGTAATGATACCGTATAGGAACTAAACTACTAGTACATTGATATGTGTTTTGTGAGATAGATAGCCACTATTGCAAACTGGGCATATTAAATTATAAAATAAGGAGAAGAAATGTACCAGCAGAAAAATGGCGACTGAAATTTGTATTGAAATTATTATGTTTTTGCTTCAGGGGATTACTGCCAATCTGCGGATAACATAAGAGTTGTTGTGCCAGCTGTCAATATTTATGAATATTTTATAACTCTACCCAAAGTGTGTAACTACGTTTTCCGGGTCTGGTTGTAGAAATACATTGACGGGCTAGGTCCGCCACGACCGTAGACAGGCTGCCTGAAAATACGAGTTGTAAATTTCAAAGAGTGGCCGATTGCTAAATGACATATGTTCCACTGTCCTCGTTATAATACATGTATTCAAATATATTAAAAGGACCCATATTGCTGTAAAGTAAATATTCAAATGACCCCTCCTGTCCTTTCAGCATCCTACGACTTATTAGATAGTACCTTTTGTCGGTAACACAGACCGTAGTCGCAACGATGTCCGCTTACATCATAAAGGTCAAATTAGGTTTACTTTGTATCCCTTTACATGTATCTCCATGTGTGAATGTGTCTGTCTGTCTGTCTGTCTGTCTGTCTGTCTGTCTGTCTGTCTGTCTGTCTGTATTGTCTGTCAGACGACCCGCCCGCCCACGCGTTTGTGTATATCTATCTATCTATCTATCTATCTATCTATCTATCTATCTATCTATCTATCTATCTATCTATCTATCTATCTATCTATCTATCTATCTATCTATCTATCTATCTATCTATCTATCTATCTATCGACCTACCCATTCATTCGTTCGTTCGTTCGTTCGTCCGTCCGTCCGTCCGTCCATCAATCCCATCCATCCCCCCGTTTTATTTTAATATTTTACACCGTTATTCAAGTATTGGCTATAAAAGTTTACATGGCCAGTATTTATTTCTCGACCAGTCATGAAAACAATATATGTTCCGCATTATAGAACGTCAGCGGTTCAGCTTCGGGGAAGGCATGATTACGTTTATGTTAGACACGTGACTGCTTTGTCACTTTGAAAGGGTCGCGAAACATGTACGAACAAGCTTTCGCTAGACTTCTAGTCCTTCAACGTTTCAGTCTGTTTGAAGGGGAATGGTAAGGGTAAGAAGACAGCTGCCACCTCGTCATTTTCAGAATGGTGCCTGTCAATGGTACTGTGACACGTAGAGTGTGTAGGTGCAAGGTTATTAATACACATATATAATTATGTTAATCATCATTGTTCTCACTATTCAATTAACTATTCGACATAAATGCTGTGAATATTCACACTTGTTGTGAAAGAAAACGACACTGGACAGAACTCCCAGATAAAATGTAGACCACACGAAAACATCTGACTTTCATATATACTGCACAAAAAGTTTGTAGTGTTAGTTGCTGTGTACCATAGATCTAGAATTCACCTCAATGAAGTTTATTTATCAATCAATCAATCAATCAAGCAATCAATCAATCAATCAATCAATCAATCAACCAATCAATCAATCAACCAACCAACCAACCAATCTATCGATCGATCGATCGATCCACTCATCCATCGATCCATTCATACATCCATAAACCCATCCACCCACCAACCCACCCACCCACCCACCATGTACCAACCAAGGCCTAATAAATAACTGTGTTTGCTTGATATGTATAGGTATGCCTGTGTCTGTGCCTGTGTCTGTGTCTGTGTCTGTGTCTGTGTCTGTGTCTGTGTCTGTCTCTGTGTCTGTCTGTCTGTCTGTCTGTCTGTCTGTCTGTCTGTCTGTCTGTCTGTCTGTCTGTCTCTGTTTGTGTTTGTGTGTACACGGACACGATCTCCAAGACGTTTTTTGTCATATAATGTAGTTAAATGCATTGCTTTAGATGTTTGAAATAGATTGAAAGATGACATTTATAATAAGAAATGAAATATAATTCAACCATTCGACTACTCGTTGCTAATGTATAAAGGTTATCACAAAAACGTAAATTTGCATATTTGCAACTTAAATACAAGAAAACAGTGATTTTGGTCAAAATAGTTGGGAGATCAAAGAGGTCGGTCTTTGCTTTGTGATAAGGACGCAATAGTTTCTGAATGGGACATAAGTGATGTATATAATCACTAGCGTTCATTTCATTATTATGCCACGACAGATATTTATTCCTTACAACATAATTTAAATATATGTGAATAAAAGCTTACATATTATTGGAACCATATTATAGACAGACAGACAGACAGACAGACAGACAAAGACAGACAGATAGACAGGATCACACATTCAATTCAGCTAGTAAATCGTAGGGATAACTTTCCAATACATTAGTCACCGGTGACCCTGACACGTTCGTAACAATTGCCCCCAAACTGCATATAGCTTGTAGTGATGTATTACTTTGAATGGCTAAACGTCGCATTCATTTTGAATTTTGTGCACATATCCATATCATGGAATGCCAACCCTGTCTACCTTCACTCCTAATCCGTGCTATATCGCGGAAAACATATAAACCATCGCCAAAATGGAACCAATATTATAAAATATAAGACAATAAACTGGCATTGATGACAATGGATTCGAAATGTGCTCAGATTTTCGCGTTATATTTTGAATGAAAGGAAAGAGAATTTTCGTCTTCAATATTTCAATGTTTGTTTTTTAATACTGATGAACAGCTGTTATCCAACAAATCGGAGTCATAATCGCTGACGACCAGGCAAATACATTTCTCACGAATTAAATAACTCCTGCTGGAGTTATGATTATTACACAATGGTGACTGTGTTTCAAAAGATGTATTTTAAGTAAGTGTTGCTGATTGAAACGTGGCGTGACGATTTCCTAGACATATCCACACACTGCAGACTTCCATATACGAAGGCAATATATTCTAAAATAATGTCTGAATGGCATTACCAAATTAAAACTAACAGGTTGTTCATATAGTATCGTTATATTGAAACTAAACAATCTCTCAGTTACTAGTAGTAGCATATCCATATTTAAAAATAGGAAATTCCCACAGTTTTTCCAAAGAGAGTTTTTTTTTCAAAAAAAAAACATATTCAATGTTCACCTTGCGAAAATGTAAACACTGTATTCATGGAAACTGTATGGCCCTTTCTCTGTTCGAATATAGATAACATATAGATAACTGATTTTGTTCATATTTAGTCTAATGGGTGATAGTTCTTTTTTATCGTTCTATATTCTTGCTGACACGACTGCATATGCGCGATATGCCACCATTAGGTGTAGGCGGATGTTGCAGCGCAGCCATTCTGCTTGTTAACTTGTGTATTATTATTAATACAGTTTGGTGACGTCATAAATGGTCATTAAAACTGCCAAGACGAGTAGTAGAGTTTGTCTTACATGTATTTCTACTGTGTTATATGACCCTATGCTATCGAATTTGAAATATCCAAAATAATTTATTTTGTCTTCAATACCGTAACCTTGACACTGTCTCCATGAACGAAAGATCGTCTAGACAGTCACATATCACGTGATTGACCTGCTCTGCGCAAGCGCATTGTAAGTAGAACGCATGATATTTGACACGAATACTTTGCCATAAAATTTTATACCACAGTATTTAGGAAAATCTTTCAAGATACGGACGCAAATAATTCCAAAATTTTAATTTGAATCCTTTTGAGTTTCTTTTATCATTTAAGGCCTAACATTTTCACTTGAATATTAAAATACACTGTGTCAGTTTTCTACATAAGAGTTGACATAATTAAAGGTCGCATATTTGTCAGACTGTGACGGTGTCATGAACAGTTTGTATACAATACATCATATGTGTCCTTTCATACCAGCAACCCTAGTACCCTGTCATATACATTCTATTTCGATATGAACGTGTGCTCATTCAATACGTGTTCACAGAGTTCATATTTCAAAAACAAACCCACACATTGTGTTATTCATCACAGAGTCAGAACAACATATGTGATTATGTGACACCGTTTGCTGCAAAATACATTTTTTTCTAAACAGTATTTTTTACTACTACTTTTAAAGTACTACTACTACTACTACTACTACTACTACTACGACGACGACGACTACTACGACTACTACTAGTACTACTACTACTACTACTACTACTACAACTACTACTACTACCACCACCACCACCACCACCACCACCACCACCACCACCACCACCACCACCACCACCACCACCACCACCACTACTACTACTACTACTACTACTACTACTACTACTACTACTACTTCTACTTCTACTAAGTTTATTTATTTAAGTTTAAGTTTATTTACTTTCTAAAGCGCCTTTTCTATTTAAAATATTCAAAAGCGCTGCACATAAAATAAAAAAAAAACATAAATAAGGTGAATGCAACAAAAACAAGTATACCGTTAACACCCTTAAAATGTCAAATGTTAAAAGAATAGTGAATGGTCATTAAAATTATAGACTGAGACTTGTTATAAAAGCCTTAAAAATGTCAAATACTACTACTACTACTACTACTACTACTACTACTACTACTACTACTACTACTACTACTACTACTACTACTACCACTACCACTACCACTACCACTACCACTACTACTACCACCACTACTACTACTACTACTACTACTACTACTACTACTACTACTACTACTACTACTACTACACATTTCAATACGGTCATAACGCACTCATAAAGTTTATCCATTCCATGATGTTAAATTAAATATTGAGAAATATTTTCTTCGTCGCCTTCAGCTTGTATTTCATCTTGATCAGTTTCCCTATTGCCATGTAATATATGAGCTGTCATTGTTTCACCCTGTTGTCATAGCAACTACAAAGCTGCGTTCAAGGTTAACACAGTGATTGAAATGTCTCTCGGGAACTAGACATTCTTTTCCTTGAAATAATATTTAATAATCATTAGTAAGATAAACCATCTACTCAATAATGCACAATGATTAATGATATTAACAAGTACGGGTTTTTTAAGTTGATGAAATTCGACGATTATGGACTATATACCGCTTGCAACAGAACCTGTAAGCCTAATCTATAGTTTACCAGATGGTATAGCCTGTAATATACCATTCAAACATAGAACGTTTTAAAAAAACAACAGCATGCCATTGATTAGCCTAATGTAGCCGATCAGTTTCACATCGAAATGTATTTGGCGAAAAAAATGTGTTTCCGATAATATGACCTCAAAAAATAAAGAAGGGAAGGGCAGGAATTAAAAAAAAAATCTCAAAAAATATTACTTCGAGCCTTAGGCAAACGTATTGTCTGTCAGAAAACCCCTTCTGTTTGAGAGTAAGGAGTAAAGCAAGTACATTAACACAATTACGACATACATACATACATACATACATACATACATACATACATACATACATACATACATACATACATACACACACACGCACGCACGCACGCACACACACACACACACATATATACATACATACATACATACATACATACATACATACATACATACATACATACATACATACATACATACATACATACATGTATGTATGTATGTATGTATGTATGTATGTATGTATGTATGTATATATGTATGTATGTATGTATGTATGTATGTATGTATGTATGCTCGAAACTATTACAGCTTAGGAAAATCTTTTACCCTTCAGCAGTTCGAATTTAAAAATTTTCTTGTTTTTATCTCAAAGTTTTTTATAACAACTTTTTAGGAGCGCTCGTTCATAGTCAATTCCCTTTTAAAAATACATATGGCATTACGATATGTGTCAGCCACGTATCAATTTATCACATGATTTCACCAGACACCATGGTTTGTATACATGGCGCCTTAATACAATAAGTAGATGTATATATGACCTCAGACGTGATTGCTTCACACAATGGATGGAGGTCGAATTATGACAACTGTACAATGTCCTGTTGGTTCTCTTTAAAGGCAGGGGAACGTTCATTGCCGTTGCCATGGTGACAGACGTGACCTCGCCGATACGTCAACTGTCTGACACCGACTGCACTGCTTCCTCTGTCCATAGCAATATGCCTCCTTCGAGCACAATAAGCTTACTGTGCACTCCGTAGTCTATACTTTTATCTATTATAGTGTTGCCTAGACAACCACATCAATCGTGAACAGAACTGCAATTAAATTGAATTCTATTTACTATGTCACAATATATAATAAGCATTCATTATAAACTAAACTAAACTAAACTAAACTCAGTGACGTCATCATAAAAATATAACACAAAAACAATGATCGTCTACGTCAACATTTTACGTCTACCAGTGAGGTCTACCAACTTATTGACGCATGCGCGATTGAAATTTACAGGACAACTGTTGACGGCGAAGGGAAAGGTTTGGATCCCAGATACTATGTATGTATATATTGTACATACATATCGAGTGTATTACGCGTCGTATAATACTTATATATGTACAACGTGTAAACACTCAATATGTAATATATATATATAACTCGGTGAGTATCAATCTGCTAAGACAGTGCTCTATACCGCAGTGGCAGAGCATAATAGTTAAAAACTATATATATATATATATATATATATATATATATATATATATATATATATATATATATATATATATATATATATATATATATATATAGCATGTATTGTTGTCACAGACAAGTGGAATATAATCCAATTGTATTGTCTATGTATGTATGTATGTATTGTATGTATGTATGTATGTATGTATGTATGTATGTATGTATGTATGTATGTATGTATGTATGTGTGTATGTATGTCTTCGTTAATGAGTAGAAGTCATACTCACTGCCAACCCTCACACAGCAGGCATGCCACATTTGCATTTACTTTTGAGAAATGGAAATTCGCATGGGAATGTATGTAGGAGATCAATACACAATTTTGGGAATGCCAATATGTGTATGATTAATTTTGTGAGTGAAGGTATAAATTGTAACGATATTGTATAGGAACTAGACTAACTAAGAATGACTATGACCCAAAGTCGACATTTTAGAATTTTAAAAAACTACTAGATCTCTTTGGATCTATTTTAGGAGTAGGTGGACGCCATTGGGGTAACAATGGCAACGTATACTTCCAGGTAAAACAAAGTACTAGTAGCTGAAAGAATAAAACAATTTACAATACGGTGAATTTACAGTTCTTTTCCCAGAAGCGAGTCAAAGCTATTTCATGAACTACCAAGATCAGTGAGCCTGATCACAAGGTTTCATGTTGAGATAGACACCATAAAGATAACACACAAACATTTTACACAGGGTGGGTCCCTTTTTTATTTTGTTAATGGTGTAAACAGTAATAGAATGCACACTACTAATACTGTTACAGTCGACATATGGTACACTTAGTAAAGTTGTTTATTGTTCATGTTGCAGGACAGTCTCTGCTAGTCAGTCTCTCTCTCTCTCTCTCTCTCTCTCTCTCTCTCTCTCTCTCTCTCTCTCTCTCTCTCTCTCTCTCTCTCTCTCTCTCTCTCTCTCTCTCTCTCCTCTCTCTCTCTCTCTCTCTCTCTCCCCCACCATGCCTATGAACTGTATAGAGCTACTACAAATTCATTGGAACATGTATTGACTTATCAGCCAAGTTATAACTGTGAAAGTGTAAAGCTAAAAAAAGAAAACATGAGAGAAGGGTACATCCTAGACACAAGCATACACACTGAGGGGTCAATCTCTGCTATCTGTATTGTGTCTACAAAATCTTGTAGTCAGTCTCACTAAACTTGATATCTCATCTGATGACTACGGCTCGCTTCTTGGAAATTCACTCTAACACTTTGATTGACCTTTCTTCAGCTACAGAAACTTTCAAATTCTTACTCGTGTACTCAAATAATTTTATCGGTGGTCCGTACTTTGAAAACGGACCTCAATGTAGAATGTAACCGTCTTGAAGTAATGAAAGGCTTACGTACACATATGCTTTTATTGCCATGTTTTATATCGAGGTATGAAAGTCAAGGAAACCGCTGTAACAAAGGGAATTAAGACAGCTCATAAAACAGTTGTTAATAACTCTTGGCGTGAACTAATAAACGAATTAATACTTCACAATTATACACGGTGTTTCTTAAAACACTCCCAGTACGCGTACTGTCCCCTTTTCCGCTTTGACTCTATGCCAGCGGCAATGGCTTTGACAGTGCATTGATGCGTTTACACATAGCGATCGTAAACTAACAGATAATAAAATAACACCTTTCGTTTTGAGATGCATCTTGACGAGTGATTTACATGCACCATCAGAATGCACATCGTATGATATTTTGAGCACTATATAATGTGACCATCCGTAAAACACATCATGAACTCAAAGAATATGCACTAGGACCTCCCTAAAACACACTGGGCTCCATCCTAAAATGCACTGTACCCTAAAATGTAATGACCCCGGCCTTCGGAAGTGCAACTTTTATTGAAATAAAATAAGGGCCAGTATATTCATGTCTAGATAACAGAGGCTATAAACAGTTATTCGTGTGTTTTAAAGGTGTTTTTATTCATCCATGTATAGTTAGTTAGTTAGTTAGTTACTTAGTTAGTAAGGTAGTTGTTAGTTAGTTTGTTAGTTACTTACTTAGTTAGTTAGTTAGTTAGTTAGTTAGTTTGTTTGTTTGTTTGTTTGTTTGTTTGTTTGTTTGTAACACGGTTCCGAGGCTCCCTCTCGATGAAGCAGAGTTTTTTTTATCGTGCATGATCACACGCTTTGAACAATCACTCTGGTTGTATCACAAGGGACCGTGGCTTGATTGTTGATTTCGTTTAAAACATATAATACATCATCATCATCATCATCATCATCATCATCATCATCTCATCATCATCATCATCATCATCATCACCATCATCATCATCATCAACAACAACAACAACAACGACGACAACGACAAATAAATACATACATACATACATACATACATACATACATACATACATACATACATACATACACACACACACACATACATACATACATACATACATACATAAATACATACATACATACATACATACATACATACATACATACATACATACATACACACACACACACATACATACATTTCAATTGGCTAGGGGGAGTGTAGTTCAATAAAGTGTTTCAACTTGTGTCATTTCTTTTCTTTTTTTTAAATTGTGAAAATACCAGAGTAACACTATTAGTCAAAATTGATGGTGACGTCATCGCCTTATCCTATCAGTTTTGAACTTGGTATGACCCCAACACAGTAACCTAAATGTCTCACATGTCCATGGTAAATTTTTTCTTCAAATTTGCGTGGTTAAATTTATTAATATTAAAACTGAAATATGGGGCATTGATCGGTATGACGAGCCACGCTGTCGCCACAAACAATCCAGCGTCAAAAGAGCGTTTGACGTCATCGTTGCCATGGCAATCTACATAGATACCTGATATCAATCGATATGTCCACCCATGTATAATGGAAGTTGTCCAACAAATTCATTAACTAGACTTATTAACCCATCTTCTAAGAATTATCCAATGTTTTTGTTATTCATTAGAATAGTGTGGCACACTATCGATCCTATTGTCATGGCGACCGCCAACGTCGAAAGTACAGACAATTATGGGTTCGTGTAAGGGATAGCAACCTCTACATTGAGGTTACAGTGACTCGTAATAAAGTGTAAACTTCCCTCAACATATTCAGAAAAAAATGAAATTATCATTTACAGAACCTCTTTTTATCTTCATTATCCCATGTAACATGATATGAATGAACTTATAGTAATGGTCTGTGTTTGGTCGGTTCATTTACATGATCCCTTCCCTCCCCTTCTGGCTTTTTCTTCCTTTCTATCCCTCTCTGTCATTCTCTGTTCCCTCCCCCCATCTCTCTCTCTCTCTCTCTCTCTCTCTCTCTCTCTCTCTCTCTCTCTCTCTCTCTCTCTCTCTCTCTCTCTCTCTCTCTCTCTCTCTCTCTCTCTCTCTCTCTCTCTCTCTCTCTCTCTCTCTCTTCAAATTTCTCAAACATTTTTCACTTCGCTTATAACTCACTGAGACGCATGCTTGCCCTGAAGTAGCCTGTGTACATCGCGGATATGTTTTTTACGCTTCGCTTGTCACTACAAAATAGGACAGACTAGCCCGAAAGTTGTTTTCTAGTTTTCTCTCTGATATGCTATCTCCAATAACAATCCCATGACTCTGCCTGTATGTTTGTATGTTTTATTCTCTGTCACCATTATCACTCTGACTTTTCCCCGGTTTGGCTGTCAAATTTTAAATGAAAGACCAAAATCTTTTGCATATGTTCTCTGTTTGTCTTAATCTTTGCTTCCCCCCCCCCATCCCGACCCTCTCTCCACTGTTCTCTGTGATGTAATATATCAACTGTTTGTATATACAAGTTGGTCAATAACATTTGTTCTTGAATATGGTCAAGTGGGTGTTAACGATATAAAAACATGTTTATCAATTGAAATGAAAAAAAAGTGCCTCGAAGCTTAAGAAATTATATCACACCTACGTACATCAATTATGGACACCTGTATGATGCATTGCCCTTTCCATGTTTTTTTGTTAATGTAAAATGCCCCTCGGTAATAAACTGTTTAAACATTGCTGTTACAGTGTTCAATAAAACTCCAACCCATTTTCAAGAAAAAATGTAGGGTTACCGTATACACTTTCAAAATAACAGTAAAAAAGATATAAAAATTAGTTATTTTAGAACCCAATATGGCCGCCGAATACTGTTTTAACTCTAAGGGAAAATACAATATTGACGATTTCCTTGAAAATAAGACTGTGAAACCCCAAATTTGTTTCGTGTTTTCAAAAGGACCAGGAATAAGCTTCCATATGGTAAAGTTCGGAGAGAATTCAGAAGACATTTGATTTTCAGGGATATTTGTCCCTGAGGTGTGTTCTACCTTGAAAGAAAAAAAGGTTGCATGGATTCTGAGAAAGAAGTGAAAAGAAACTCTTATTCTCTTTAAAGACATTTTCAACGCCTTTGCTATAAACGTATCTGGGGGGGGGGGGGGGATATTGCACTTGTTGGTTTCTCAGTAACACAAATAAAAACACTTTGTGAAATGAACTTTGAAAGGATTCATTTTCAGAATGTCTGTACTGAGTCTCCTGAGCCTTAGTTTAGTTCCAAACTGGTACATTACTTTACCAATACGAAGGGCGCATGTCAGTAGTAATCCATCACAAACTGACAGGCTGTCGTCATCGGACTGCACTGATATGCAAATGTCCAACCAGGACTCCACCTCCAGTCTGTTTAAACTAACTTGAAATCACGTGGGGACGCGACGACGTCATCAAGTTTATATGAACACGGTTGGGGGCAGCACAGAAATATGTGCCAGAACAACTGCTTTGACTAGACTGGTACAGTAATGAAGTTTTTAATACGCAATACTGTACCAGTTTGGAACTAGGCTACCTCAGCCTCTACAGCCTCTAATCCCATAGTCCTTTGCGTCCGAGCATGCTTAGTCTGGATTGCAAGTGCCCTATTAACGCCGTCGTATGGTTGTATAGAATTGAATGTTACTTTGTTAGCCAGAAACATAAAATTCAACATCTCATTAGCTACTGGATACATAGAATTACAGGATATATAGAATTACACATCGGAGAGTAAAATTCCAGTGAACCTGAAGAATGCGTAGGAGGGTACTGATATTAAAAAAAGTGATTGTAGCAGAACTATATTAATTATCACGATGATAACAGTTGTCACATATTCAATTTTTCTTATATTCTGTTTTGCTAATGGCGGAAACACAATATTTGTAAACATGGGTAATATCAATAGAAGAAATACGAAGTGGGCGTTGGCGAAGGTAATTGTTGGGGCAGTTGCGGTTATTGACGCTTTGAATCGAAAACGTTATGCACGAGCATGTACACTTATGTCAGTGTGAAACCCTTAAGAATGTATCTTTAAAAGTCACAAAACATTATGCGAATATGGAAGATCCATCTTCCTCTCATAACTTTCTATGAGTTAACTAGTAACACTTATGTTGCTATAATACATTTTACTATCAATTTTGTGGTGTATCATTTCCAGCCAGTGGGATTTACCTGATACTAAATTACCAAGTAATCTGCCAAAAACAGAAAACATCAACTTGGCATGGACAAACCTGAATAGCCCCCCCCCCCCCGGCACATATACACCAAATATCAAAACAATCCCATTTTGGAGAAGAGGTTGAAAATGCCATTTTTGACCGAGACAAAAATAGAAAACTACTGAAAAATTAACTTGGCACGAAGAAATCTGAAAAGACTCACCACAAGGCGCATGGACACCAACTATCAAAGCAATCCGACCACCTCTGTTGGAGAACAAGTCCAAACTATCAGCAGCTAAAATAAAAGACAAACTGGTAGATGGATAGTCGTTTGTGTACGCAAGTGCTTTATACTATGGCGAAGTACTTGATACTATGGCAGTGAAATATTTAACATACACATTTATAGATATTAATTTGTGCACGCTTTTTTGCAAGAAGGTGCTTCGTACACTAGTAGCGAAATACTTTAGATGTACTTGCTATGGATGTGGTAAACGATTGTGGTACATACAGAAAACGCTCTACTTTGGTGTTATGGGTTGTATTAGCAAATGAAACTATACTTTTACACTTGATATGGATACTATAAATGATTGTGATACAAACAGAAAACGCTCTACTTTGGTGTTATGGGTTGTATTAACAAATGAAACAGTATACTTTTAAACTTGATATGGATGCTATAAACGATTGTGGTACATACAGAAAACGCTTTACTTTGGTGTTATGGGTTGTATTAACAAATGAAACAGTATACTTTTACACTTGATATGGATGCTATAAACGATTGTAGTACATACAGAAAACGCTTTACTTTGGTGTTATGGGTTGTATTAACAAATGAAACAGTATACTTTTACACTTGATATGGATGCTATAAACGATTGTAGTACATACAGAAAACGCTTTACTTTGGTGTTATGGGTTGTACTTGATATGGATGCTATAAATGATTGTGGTACAGAAAACTAATGGATAGCCGTTTGTGCAAGCAATTTTGGCGGGAAGTGCTAGATACTATAAAGGTGAAATACTTAAAAAGTTACAGAACTGATATGTAATCATTTGTGCAGCCTTTGTTGGCAGGAAGGTGCCTCATACATCAGTAGTGAAAACTTATGTTATAGTATGCACCTCTAATTATCCTTTGGTGCCAACGTTGTAGATTTAAAAATGAGATTGTCATCTTTTTAACCCAATACCCAAAGAAAATAATATCAAATATCTACACGTGACACCCCAGATCTATAAGTCTAAGCTTGTGAAGTTATTAAATATTAAAGAATCTTCTAAAATCTCAAAATTGCTAGTAAACAACAAGCCCTGGTATTTGTAAAAGGCCAGTGATCATAAAAGAAATATCACTCGAAACAATTGTAAAATATCAGAGGTCAGTGAAGAAACCACTCGAAACAACTTTCATAGCACTTTCTGGTGAAAATCGAATGTTTTGTCAAAAAGTAATTTGCGCCAATTCATAAGTTTGAAGTAAATTATGGATCCACTCTTTTTAATCATCGTTCAAGAGATGTCGGTTATTTTGAACGTTCTCAAGTTAGCAGGTTTGTGTGTGTGTGTGTGTGTGTGTGTGTGTGTGTGTGTGTGTGTGTGTGTGTGTGTGTGTGTGTGTGTGTGGTAGATTTTGTTGTTAAAATATTTCTGTTGTTAAAATCACACTTCTATTTTGCGAACTGTAAATCATATCTGAATTCACAAACGATGTAATAAACTTCGTTCATTCATTCATTCATTCATTCTCATTCATTCATTCATTCATTCATTCATTCATTCATTCATTCATTCATTCATTCATTCATTCATTCATTCATTCATCATGCCTGTGGCGCATGTTAGAAAATTTCAACATGTGACCTTTCGAAAAGTCCTTGGGATTAGCATAAAAATGGCGCCAACTTGGAGGCACGATGAAGTAGTCATGGAAAGATATCATATTCCGATAAAGATGATCCAGGTTCTTGTAAAATTGATAACAAAAAACAAATCCGAGTGGCTCCAGGGAGGAATAATGGAGTCGTTTTTCGTACAATATTTACTTTACATCAACGACGATGCCAACAAAAGAATATACGTAGTCATTCACCATTGTAAATCTCCTTCTCTAACGATTCATACTTCTAAACTAGCAAACAAAATGTGATATTTTAGAATGTGAACACTTTAAAATACCGTCGAATCAATTATCTGCTATAACACACACACACTCTCATTTCCTCTCCTGCCCTACCCCTCCTCTCTCCCAGATATATATATAAACAATTTGATGGTCTCAGCAAAACACAAAACTGAATTCAAAGGGCTTCCAAAACATCTACCAATTCTGATTATCAATCACCATATAAACAGGGCATCATCATCAACATAGTCGTACTAATTTTGTCTTATTACGGACATGATAGGAATGCGTACAATTGCAAGTCATTTTGTCACGAAAACGGTATACAACCTTTCAGTTTTAAGACATTACACTGCCATGCTATGTAATATAATATATTCATCTAATTATGGTATGCGTTCACTCTAATCTCATAGGCTATAATTAGTGTACATGGTTTTCCAAAATACATGATGATTCTCCTATGTAAAATAAACCTACATAATCAAATTTACAAAAGTTGTGAGTTCCTTTCTGCCACCAACTTATATAGCCTATCTGTAAACTTGAAGTACTATCGCCACTACACTATTCTGCTATCCTAACTGGCATTTTGATATTTTGAATTTTCGGTGTCTCCACGTCTAGTCTGACTCCTGACTTGGATTTAAATATGCCTTCTTACGTATTCGACCAATCATGTTTCATACGGGAATGCCATTCGAAACCAGCTGGAGATAGGAGTCAGAGTAGACTTGGAACGATAGCAAAAATACAAAAAAATCAAAATGTCAGTTAGGATAGCGGAATAGTGTAGTAGTGATAGTCCTTCAAGTCTACAGGTAGGTTACAGTTAGGATAGCAGAAATAGTGTAGTAGCGATAGTCCTTCAAATCTACAGGTAGGCTACAATTGATATGTTTCACACTACGAAAGTCGAAGCGGTCTTTGTAACTGAATGGTTGAATGACAGACAGACAGACAGACAGACAGACAGACAGACAGACAGACAGACAGACAGACAGACAGACCGACCTACCAACCTACCTACAGAGACAGACAGACAGACAGACAGACAGACAGACAGACAGACAGACAGACAGACAGACAGACAGACGGACGGACGGACGGACGTACGGACATACGTACATACATACATACATACATACATACATACATACATACATACATACATACATACATACATACATACATACATACACACACAAACATACATACATACATACATACATACATACA
>NC_135569.1:9494039-9526539 GCF_964340395.1 Glandiceps talaboti | reverse complement strand
TCCATGGGAGACTCATTACATACAGTTGATGTAACTTTTTTTTAAAATTTGGTCTACACAGATTTAGGTAAATGATGACTGAAAGCAACATGAACTCTTTTCCAATTTGCTATCTATGGTACACATACCTGTTTGTAGTTTAGTAACATTAACAACTACTACACACTGCAGTTAAAAATTTAAGAAATATATACAGAATACAAAATATCAATGTATTCTACAAATTTAACACCACTTTAAATGTTTTTATGTCTAATGAAATGTATTAAGATATAGTCAATACCACCATCCTTCCAAAATTTCATTCTTAACAAATTTTTATTTTGAGGATGACAATTTGAAATACAAACGGACAGTTCGAGCACCGGTTGAAAAGTGTTACTAATATAAGCGTTGTGATTAATTGTTATTAGAAGTTACATCAATTACACTAGCATAAAGCTACCGATTCAAAAAAATCTTATACCAAAAATAGTTTTTTGTATGAGAAATAGTGGCACAGGGCTTGCATATATGTACATATAGACAGAGAAATGTACGATGAATGGTATCCCACTTCCACAGTACAACATTTTGACGAATTACAAATGCCCCGGAATCGTTTGACAACATCAAACTGGCAAATACACTGATCTTGTTGTTGTACTCGTGATAACAAATACATGTTGAGATATTTTCCAAAGTGCCACCCCCCACTTCAAGTGATGCGTTCCAAAAGGACCTAACACCAAAACACAGTGATGCTACAGCCAGTTGAAAATGACTTGCCCCTAAGTGAACACACCCAAATATTCATGCTTCAAACCATAGTTCCAGTTCCAGGTGTTTGTATAACATTTCTTGCAAAGAGATATAAGAAATAAGATAATGACGAAATGAGATACATTATACCAATGGATGCACATACAAGCCAAGTTATTGTCTCTGGACAGAAAATATAGATTATATACCCTGGTCGTTCTATGTGACAACCCGTGTCTACATTACTGGTTCTGTGGTGCCATATGGGTTGAGTAGAAATATAGGACAAAACATTCCAAATCGCCATTTTTTCCTAATTTTTCGCAAATTATGCTTGAGGAGGTATAATTATTATTCCCCAATATTTTAGTCCCTTCATCTAGCGACTCATAGTGACAGGGCCCCTTTAGGTCACTCGTATCTTGTTTGGCAGAAGAAAACTATTGGAAAATATCTAATTATCATAAATCATCGCAAATCAAATTAAAATTAATGACCTTATTAGACATATTCACATTCGTAATCGCACTCACTAGAAACAACAAGTCTAAGAAAATAAAGTTGATTCTTTCGATTTTACTTCATCATAAGCGACGTTTTATTATTTTCATGGAGTGGTTTTTAGACTGTGTCACCTTGCTAGACGTGTCTAGTTGATTTCCCACCAAACGTGCTCATTACAGTTAACCTTGTACGTTGACTACGCAGTCATTGACACCGCTACATGCCAAGTATCATCTGATGGCGTGGATGAAATGCTCAATCGTGAAAAAAAACTCAATGTACTGTACGTGATTGGACAACGCACTAGCTGCTAAAGGTTTGCTTATATTTACATTAGATCAATTTCAACCCAGGCTCTCCTAAAGTGCAGTACTATCTGCATTTCAATGTCCTATTTAAAAAAAAAAATAATAATATCAAATATATTTAGAGTTCAAAATAGAATCGCACTGTATGTATGATCGGTAAAATATGGCCGTTGATTTCTTAAAACGAACAATATTGTCGTTTGGAGTTTTATATTTATTGCTTACACTGCTCTCTAATCTTTCATTTTCACCAATGTATGAATATTAAAAGTATATGGTACAGACAGTAGAGGTATCATTGTGAAGGACATGACAAATAACTCGAACAAAGCTAATGAAACATCATGCCCCACCTCTTGAATAAACATTATCTCAATACACCTAACAACATAAGTCAGCAAGAATGTATCGAACAACTTACACATCTGAATATTTTTTCTACAACGATCAGATAATTAATACAAGAAAATTACAACAGTTAAATAAACATGTTCTAGTGAACTAATTTTCTTTTAATTACTACATGTATATTATGCGAATTGACAACCTTTTAATTACTACCTGTATAATATGCAAATTGGCAAACTATTAGTAAGTCATCAAAAAATATAATTTCTCAACAACAACAACAACAACAACAACAACAACAACAACAACAACAACAACTACTACTATTACTACTACTACTACTACTACTACTACTACTACTACTACTACTACTACTACTAACCCAACAGTGCACTAAATTGGATACTTCGACGACCGACAGCTATTATCTTAAACTGGGAATGAGACCATGGAAGTATCTGATAATTCTAGTCCACTGTTGATTGATGGAATTAATTTTTGTTGAGAACCTTACACAGTGAATTAAATTATCCGAACATATAACTTCTCATCGTTAGTGCAAACATAAGCTTGATATTGTATTAATATATTTAAAATGTTTTGATTTTTATGAAATTCGGTCCTCCGGGTGCAACAATCTTTTGCTTACGGAATTCAAGGTCGTTGACCCGTGACGAATACTAAGTGTCTGTACTGGATAAACATCATTGATATGCATCGTCATCGTATATTTTCTTGTACGTGTAATCCCTATCATTGAAAACATGTAATAATTTCCCTTGCCTGTAAGACAGTGGCCACCTATATTTTGGCCGTCATATACTATACTATAGTATATAATATCAATATTTTTACTCGATTCATACTGATTTCCAAGGTTCAATCTGTCATTATGTCTCCGAAATGAAAAGAGATATATATTATATAGTCTAAAGGCGCACATGAGAAAATAACGGATGTATGTACAATGTATATGTGTGTGTGTATGTATGTATGTATGTATGTATGTATGTATGTATGTATGTATGTATGTATGTATGTATGTATGTATGTATTGTCGGAATGAAACCCACAAGGTAGACCTCTGACCACTATAGAATTTTTTTTTATAGTGGTCTTGTATACTCTCGACAGTAGCCTGTGATTAGAGCGCTATATTGGTATTACTTTAAAAGAAGCCTAGCAATTGTTGAATTTGCATACATCTTAAAATCCTATATTTGTACGCGTTTTATTTTCTTAAACTTGTTGTTTTCGAAAAGGCATGTAGTATAGATGGCGGCTGAAGACTGTTTAGATAGTAGTGCGCGCGAGTGAATTAGAAGTTTGGCGAACTGATAGATGTGTATGTACATAGACGAATGGATGGGTAGGTGGATGGACGTGTAGATGGGTGTATCGACGGATTAATGGATTACAGGTACACAAAAGCAAAGATGCATGGAACGATAGATGGAATTAAAGACTTATTTGTGGATGGATGGATGGATGGATGGTTTGAATGAGTGATAAAAGTAAATCCATCGTTCGGTGTTTGATGGAAAATACGCCTTCACATTTTGAATTGATCATTCAGTTTTATGCGTGATGGTCTAGTAAGAAGGCTGAACAGATGAACAGAAACCACCGCTATAATATTGGAAATAATTAAGGGTGACTGCAAACTCCAAACAGCAATACCATGAGAAAATACCTTTCTCTTTGTTGAAAGAAAACCAATTTAAATATTGTCCCTTGACAATGACAATAGGAATAAAGAAAATTGTCAACTGGGATGAGAGCGTTTCTGAACATCAGACAAAAACGATTTTTCATCAATGCATTAAACAAAGCTGATAAGTCAAAAGATAACATTGTCAGATGCTTTGAAAAGATGAAAACATATGAAAGGACTGATATGAATATAAAGGTGGGGCGTGGGCTAATAGAAAGAAAATGCTTTTAAGAAAATGGCAAAAAATCAATTTGTCTATAAGGCACCTACGGATATAGGCGATCACAACAAATTGTTGGGTTATGTCTAAGTGACAGCATCACA
The DNA here is from genome assembly GCF_964340395.1 of Glandiceps talaboti. Classification (NCBI taxonomy): domain Eukaryota; kingdom Metazoa; phylum Hemichordata; class Enteropneusta; family Spengelidae; genus Glandiceps; species Glandiceps talaboti. The sequence goes on along the minus strand of NC_135569.1, from coordinate 9,522,600 downwards.
GCATGTACATTGTCAAACGTATTTTAGCAGTAGGTTTCAATGCGAGAGTAAAGCTTAATAGATTATAATGATGATGTCTGTGACTAGGTTAGTCCCAGTCTTAACGTTTGAAGGTGCGTTATTCTATGTTCATGTGTGTGTGTGTGTGTGTGGGGGGGGGGGGGGTGCGTGCATGTATGTATGTATGTATTTACCCGTATGACAGTCCCTTAGGTATCTCAAGAACAATAATACCACTTCGTAACATGTGGTTTTGATACTTATTGCATTTATTAATCATTTACCTTGTTCACAACATGATATTTAACAAGAAAGCTTTCTATAAAATGATACATTTATGTTATTTGGCTGTTCAGGTATCCAAATTCCTTATGTTGCATCAAAAAATTAAATTATTTTGTGGCAATTCATTAAATTAGTATTTTAAAAACGTTCAAATAAAGCCACCGTTTATGTCAAAATATTTTTACATCTTTTAAAGATTGTCAAGAAAATTCATATTTTCCTCGACAATTTCTGAGTTCGATAGCGACGTTTATTAGACAGATATATTGACTGATCCACATAATATCGTACATTAACCTATATCAATACTATATATGAATACACATATTGATTCAGACATATGAAGAAGTTCAGACATCTGTACTTTGGAGAGATGTCTAGTTCAGTCGATACGTCTGTCTGAATCGATGTCTGAATTTCCTATGGTGATGAGTTGACGGAGTGGACAGATGTGCAGCCGGTTTCAAGTTACTATCCACAGGTTGAGTTTGAGGCAACCACGCAGAGACCAGGAAGAAACCGTACATTCTACATGTTAAGATAACAAGATCGCAATTTCTTGCCACATTTCCCGGGCCACACTTTGAATGAAATGAACCATCTAAGCCTACAGCAACTACCCGGGTGCCAATGTTTTAACGTTTGCATTTGATGTCTGCGTGGTGATACTCATTAATACAAAATGTCTCAAGAAACTGTTTTCGTTCATTCTTGTCATCTTAAGATGTAACCTGTGCATTTCCTTATTGGTTTCTGTGTAGTCATATCAAATAGTGCCGGTGGACGGTAACCTGAAACGGGATGTACAAAGGCCTTTATGTATTTTTCATATATTTGCAATGAATTTGTATAAATACGTGTTTATCCTGCAGGTTTGTAATAAATCATCAAAAGAAACACTTATTTGTGTGAAATATTTAAAAAAAAAAAGGTGAAGATTTGTTATGGTTTTATCATGCATATTAATGAACTTTTCGCATACATGTAATAGAATATGAGATGTATTCAGTGAGAGGGTTGTTTGATAATAAAACCGAGTCGTGGGCGTTAGTAAGATAAATTTCAGACGTGGGTGTTCCATCCAGGTTCAAAAATATATACCGCTCCTAAGGATTTTTAGGCCAAACAGGGGCCCGTGATTAAGGCTTTTTGGACTTCATGATGTCACCGAGGTCTTATCCCGGGAACGACCATCCACTTGTACAAACACACTGTAAGACACTATGAAATCATGATCCAGATCGAGGTACATTGGTTTATCCCTTATGTTAGAGTTTTACTGGACCATGAAATGGGAAACCATCTTTAATGATCGTGTTTTACGGAATGTTCGACGGAAAAAGAGACATTGTTAAGGGAAAAAGTGACATGTCTGGGCAACACATCACCCACCATCCTACTGGAGTACCCCCACCCCCACCCATAAACAGTGCATTTCCTCTAATTAATTAATTAACATATTGACATATTACAGCTGTTCAAGAAAATATCTGATTTACTTTCGAATTGATAAGTTGTCGTTCTTTGCTCCTTTGAATTAACATGATTTGTTCTAAAACTCTGCATGTTGTTATTTTTCTTTTTGCGTGAATTGCTTCTTCTGAATTTCATTCTTTTCACACTTCAGTCTTCATGACATTGGCCTACTATGACTTGCTTCGTTTCTTTTCATTTACATTTCTATAGAAACATTCACTTTGTATAAAACAACGGATAAGTTCAATCGCACACGATAAACTTTTAAGACTAGATAATGATTGTTATAAAGCGCATGTTTGTCGTATTCCTCCTACAATCCATTTACGAGATGAGCCAAAGCTGCGAGGACAATCTGCACTGAGTGCTTTTAGGCTACAGTTAGACTTGCATTTGGTGAGGCATGTCAATGTTTTAACGGCTTACATGCAACATTGATTTAAACTTAGTGACTTCCTCCGTCTTCCTTGAGGTCTATTTTGAAATGTCACAGTTTTATGACCACTCAAAGTCTTGAAAGTTCAATACCAAATTTTCAAATGAGCAAAATTTAATTTCGGAAATGTAATGAAACAGCAATAGAAGCGTAAGCTTGTGGCTTTGCTTTTGAAGAAAAATATGGATCTCCGAAATTATGCCCTAAACGACGTTTACTGACACGTTAATATCTACTGAGCAGTGTCCTGATGAAAGACGACCGACAAATCTTTTGGTACTGTGATATAATACTAATGTATTAAAATTACTGTAATTTATGTTTTGGGGGTTAGTCTAGAGGCTCCAAATCTCCTCTCGTGTCTAGCTCAATCAATGCTGAGATTAAATTTCAAATTCAAGCGAAGCTCCCCACACAGTTATAAATATCGTGTCTTTTGTTAATCAATCACATAGTTCTGCCCAGTAATAAGTTTTAGTTCCAACCCTTGCACCATCTATAGCAGAGGCAATGTATGTCAGTTTGGTAGTGTGATAAGGAGTAGACTTTTCGACACCTACAAAGACAGTTTTAATTGTCTATTACTAATGGAACGACGTTCTGATCCGTATGCAATGGTTGTAGTGTTTATTAGTGTCAGTTATATATATGGTACATTTGTCAGATCAGAACGCTACTTATATATACAGCTTACATCATTCTAACAGTTGGGCGTTTACTCATTTGAATCAACAACGGTATTTCTTATTGAGCTATATGGAGCGAAGATAGAGTTTGAGATTCCAAGCCAAGGATAGTGTTTAGACTATTTTGGGGTCCCGCTGCAAAATCTTCAACAGGAGGACACTAACTATAGATATATGAAGACAGCATGAAAAGGGCCTATAAAGGTTTTTGACAAAACTGATGAATGGCTACGGATGTGCCAGAATGTTCGAATGAATGAATGAATGGACGGTTGTAATTGTGAACGAAGCTCGACAATTTTCGAAAGTCTCCTAAATTGTTTGGCCTCTGTTTTTCCTAAATGAATTCATGAATACTATTTGTTGAGTTGCGTCTAACATTAAGGAAAATCGCGAAGTGCGGTTTCTCAGTTTTGGAGGCTATGAAGGTTATGAAGGGATTCACATTGTAGTCTTACAGATGAGTCTTATTTTCTTGGGAGGACCATGGAATGAATGGGTTGTACACATTCAAGACTAAATTTTCTTTTTGCTTGTACGTTTAAAGTAAGGTTGTCAACCTTTCACTGTCTTTGCATGCTACAGATTCTCAAGTCATAGAGCTGATCTCCTTGGTGGGACAAGCTGTTCCCCACCCGGGAGAGGGGGGGGGGGGCAACTCCCATAGACGGCGATACGGGGAGGGTCCGCGCGAAAGGGGTCGGGTTTTTATGCTGGTTGGTATCAGAAAGGGTATACTTTTCATGAGGTAGTGGTATGAGAAAGGGTCGGGTATTTCAAAACTGTCGCTAATTAACAGAGACTATGTTCAACCTGGTGTATCTACCTTCAAACCTTCCATACTCTCGTCGCTCATGCCACTCAAGATCTAGGGCTAGCTTCCCCTGGGAGCCCTGGCTTTTAGTGACTTAGACTAATTAAAATGTAACTTGGTATCAGAAAGGGTATAAGCTTACTTTTTGCATAAAATTGGTATCACAACACATTAAGTTTCAATGGTTGTGAGGAGCCTCCCCGTAATGTTACCCGTGGAGTTACCATTTGAATTGAGGGGGGGGGGGGGTTCCACAGAACAACACCGATGTAATGTACGTTTGCGGTATCCAGTTTTAACTTTTTGGGGATGTAAACAATGCGCTTCATCTTGTTAAGAGAATGAATCTGGTTATATTACAGAAAAGATTTACCAAGAACGACGAATTTGGTAATTTGCTCGCTTCAGCATTTGAAAGAAACCGTGTATGAAGAGTTCAACCATATCAGTGAAATAATAAACAACTACTAACCCTACAAACACTTTGAAAATGAACGGGTTCGACTTCACAAGTTTAATATGTATTGCCAAATTCGAACTCAACGTGTACTGGCAGCACGACTCATGAATCAGAGTTGTTTCAACAACAAGATTTCGCGAATACTCTACTAGTACTAGTCTAGAGGCTGGTAACCGAGAAATGTGGGTTTTTTTTAAAGGAAAGTGTTGAACAATGTCTCCAATCACAAGCAACAGACACAAGAGATAGGTAATGACCAGGGGAATTTCAATTCGAAGCACTTTATGTGCGGTACTGCTCGCGGAAATAGTTTTTTCCGGTTTTAGATTGGTATTTAATTACAACACGTAGGAGTCCGTGTGCAATTTTGTCCATTTCATACTACGAACGAGACGATGTCCATTTCATACTACGAACGAGACAAGGAAGATGACGTATATGCATACATGTTCTTGAAAAATGCAAGAAAATGTCTGCAAGAATTAAAGGGACACTGGCCTTCGTGTTGAATTGTTTGGGCATGACTTAAAGAAGTGTTTAGGAAATAAAATAAAAATTGTGTTTCCGATTACCCAACCGACCCTAGTTTTAAGCCGTCCACCCTAAACAGTTGTTAATCATTTAAAACAAAAAGATAAGAAATATTTTGTCTTCTTGACCTTCTTGCAGGTCTGTTTTCTCTCCCCCCCCCCCCCCGGCGATGCCTGTACGTATTTCATCAGCTATCATAAAGTTGTATTCGGACCGACATTTTGTTTGGTTTTAGGTCGAAGCAATATTGTTTTCAAAAATAAAAACAATTAAAAAGATAAGTTACATAAAATAAAATAAAATCCCGACCTGCCTACCCTACCTTCTGAAGCCATGTTATCGGACACACAATCATTTTTTACGCCTTAGCTTTTCACAGTGTTTTCTAGAATGCCCAATGTACAGCAAGCCTCTTCCAGCCATATACGCCCTTTTCATAACAGTTATTTAGAGAAGTCACTCAATGTAGAATTGGTAGACATAACGTTTCTGTATCCTTAAGCACTTAAAATGCAGCTAAAATAAATAACCTCACATTTTGATTTTAAAGACACATTTCCAGTTTTGTTAATTTGTGCAACATCTTACGAATACAATCTCCAAATCCATATAATCTATTAAATACATTGTGCAAGTGAGTTTTCTTCGAAAACTTCATTGGCTGCCTATCACTTCACGTATTCAATACAAAATTTCATCCATTTGTTTCAAGTCAGTTGTAGGTATTGGCCCACAATATCTCACGGATCTTCTACATCAATACATTCCTCGAAGACCACTTCGCTCGTCTTCTGATTCTCGTCTTCTCTGTGTTCCAAGGGTGTCAACCAAAACATTTGGTGAAAGATCCTTCTCTTACATTGGCCCTACTTCATGGAACCACCTCCCTTTTGATCTCCGCCATTCCAAATCTTTGTCAACCTTCAGACATTCTCTCAAAACTCACCTCTTCAACTGTTTTTCTTTCTCTTTTTATTTAATACACATTACCTTGAATTCACATTTCCATTAACTATTTCTGTATCCACTCTTCCTCTGCGCTTCGAGCTCTTCGGAGATGAGGCGCATTACAAATCATCTTATTATTATTATTTATAGCAGCCGGTTGGTGAAGTTTTGCTTTTATAAGTCATTTGCATAATTAATGAAATTAACCAATTAAGGGATATACCATGTATGTTGCCTCAGAATGTCGCATTCTGATAAGCCTGTAGGAGAACAAGCAAAGCCTTGTTTTTTTAATACGGAAGGAGTGCATGCAGTTTACAGCAGGTTTAACTTGTTCGTCGTATGAAATAGATAGTTCTGTATATGGACCGTTCCAATCTAAAATTTATAGCAAGAATTAATATCCCACTTAAATTCAGGAATACCAAATGATATACACTTCAGTGGAAAACAGCTGTCATGAATATTCAGTATTCAGCCATTGAATAATTTATTTCTGCTGACTCCCATGATGCAATAACCCATAGCAAAGATACTCTGTACAACAGTACATGCACAAGATCAACTGATGTTTCTCTGAAATCGCAAGGAATTGTGGGTGATCTAAAATCATGAAATAACTCTCCTGAACCCATAATTTATCTCTATTTCCTGGAGTGATGTTCCCCTTTTAAAGCCGCATTTCTCAGATATCACGCCTCTAGAGCGTATTCATGTGCCAGGGTAACATTTAGATGTTATTCCCCAATATATGTCTTCGTTCAGCCAAGGAAAATCCGAGTAACCTAAGGGGCCTTTGTCACTATGAGTCGCTAGACGAGTAGTGACAACCCCTAGGTCACGCGTATTTTCCTGCTGAATGAAGAAAAATATTGGAGCCTAACATAACTATACCAGCGCCAGTAATATAAAAGAAATATCGGGGAAATTAATAGCAATTAATTTTGAACGTTTTGACTCATATTTCGAACACAGCAGAACTAGTAGTGACGTAGACACGCGTTGTCGTGACGGAGAACGACCAGAGTATATATTCCATATTTTGGGCTTATGCATGGTATAATGTATTGTAGCTCAGAATTTCGAATACATCTAATGCGTATATGAATAACACTCAAAAGACTTAACTTATGAAAGATATCAGTTGACACTAAACCTACTTAATGATGCTTTTACTCAGTCGCTTGATCAATTTTACTCTGAAAAGCTCGTTTTATCGGAGATGTTCGTGTTATATATGAGTCATGTAGATGTCCTACCTTATAATTGGACACCACAAGAATGTCCTCTGTATGTTCACGTCAATGACATTCTACATTTAAACCGGAAAAAGGACCCCAAGTTAAACGACACACCGGCGGTACTGCGATTGACTATGCATGTAACATAGCTGGCGGTGAAGGCATACCTTTTAAAACAGTTCTATAGGTAACCTCAGTCATACATTTTAAAGTGCCCTCTTTCACAGACAAATACTATAGAGAAAATGCACCTATTGTGTTCGATCCTAAAGTAAATCAGTGAACTACACTTACACTACTGTTATAACTCCATCATAACTAGCATGTTGCGACGTAGTATTTTATAAACACCCGTAGGGTTTTGTTCTTTTTTTAATTTTTTTTTTACAAAAGAAACTCGAGCAAGCGCCATTGGAAGACTCTTCTCTTTTTATAGTTTCGTGACACGGTTATTGTACTTTAAATAGGACAACAAACTCATTCGTTCTCAAGGCGGCGATTCGTGTGTCAGCTGGACAGCGTCCTCATATCATTCATTCATTAGTTTGATTAGCGATTACGGATGGTTTTTGCCACCAGTCAAAGATCATATGTATTCCTGCCACTTATGCAAGATAAATAAAGTTGCACAAATTTGTTATATCTGGTCTTCCTTGTATATTGTCAAATCACACGCAAAAACAAAAATTTTACCAAATTAGTTTAGGGGCGAGATCAATAGTATAATGTAGGATAAAAAAACTAAATTCGTTTAGTTAGGACTCATAACCCCCCCCCCCACCCCATTCTAACTAAATTGTCCAAACATTTTCGACAGCACAATCAATTTCAAATCAGTATGTAGTAGTATGTAGTGCTATGAATACAAAGCTGGTATGTAGTGAGGAAAACAGCTCTTTTGTTGACACTATATTTCCATTTCTCAATTTGACGACATTTTTTAAAAGAAATATTTGTATTTAGGGGTACCAAACAGATCCATTAAAAGTAAAATAGTTCGCATGGGATGAGAACTAACTTAGATATAGATGGAAATTTTCATGGAAGGACTGCCAATGAGATAGAAGGGCCAAGCACGATTAGCTTTAGGTAAAGCTCTGAATCCGAGTCTTGCTCTCAGAAAAGGTTTGGCATTACTGGCGCCCTTAGCATTAGCGAGTGTATGTACTCTACAGTGCCTCTGTGTGTTGTGTTGCGTTGACGTGTATACCTATATCCTACCAAGTCCTATTATTAGACAGCTGGGTTGAGTGAAGTATAAGTATGCTTCAAGTCTTGCCAAAGGACTTTAACCAATTCAAAAAACAGACAGTGGAGGTGGGGGTCTTGCAACTTGCAGATTAGAAGCAGGCCATTCTGACAATTTGAATGACTCCACAGCTCCGACCCTATTAATTTTACGACCACATTAATGTATGTGTGCCGTGACATGTTTCTGTGCTATTGTTGGGTGGCAAATTTCCACCGCGTGGCGCATTTTATAGAGAATATGCCAACCACTTTAATACAGGAATTCATTTGAAGAATTTCTTTCAGAAGTGAAATCTCTTCCTTTTTAAAGTTACACAAGAAAGCCACGGTGACATATTGACAATGTTTCTGTGTTGTTGTTGTTGTTCTTGGTGGGAAGTTTACCGTGGCCTATTTTCTTCCATAGTGACGGTCAGCCTGGGGAGGGGATTGAAACGTAATGTATATTTTTGCCATTTATCGAGAGAAAGATAAGCTTGTAAGATGGCGAATGGGCAAGAAATTGGAAACTTGGTCACATTTGGAAAATGATACGACTTTAATCCATTGATTACTTCCAGCAACTTGTCACATTACGTCTCCATTTGTTATCGACAAGGTTTTGACACGATGGAGCCACCTGTTGCTGCCTGGATGTAAAAAAGAGATTTATTGATTCTAGATTTACCCTACGTTTTGTTCAAAGAGAAGACATTTCGGCTTTCAAATTGAGACTGTTTTATTTACCATCTATTGTGCGTGAAGGAGTATATGCATCGAGTCTAACATTGCAAGGTCCTACGCACTCGGGACTATAAAACGTAATTTAATTGCCAGCTGTCAATTTTTATGGTTTTAGTAGTGCACAGTGACATTGATTTCAAGCATTTTGTCTACAAGCGTATACTTTTCAACCTAAATCACTGTACTGGAACGAGTTTCTGATCTTTTCTTGACATTTTTCAACTCTTTTTGTTTGGAATGGGAATGTTAAATAGAGTAAAATAGTATCACATTATTCGAATTTCAGAAAGCTGACGACGAATTATTAATAGAAGCCTGTATTTGGGACATTGGACTCTGTTAACCAGGCCAATTGCTGACCCAGTTCTCCTAATTTCGTTGACCTATTTATTTTTTGGGACAACATACGTCTTAGGCTTCAAGGATGGCTGTCCCCCATGCGTTCAATACTGGCCTTGAGTAGACCATAGTACTCGAGGAAAACGTGCGTTGTTTGGTAGAATAAAACTGTACCACTATCGTCTAACTTGCAATGCCTTAAATTAAAGAAACCAAGATTAGGCCTGAAGCCCATTCACCGAGAGACAGGTGGGGTAAATACAACTCCGGTATCAGCTGGAATTAATCATTTCATTAACGGACATGCGTCAACTTGAAATACTTATATATAACTAACTATTTAGTATCACTGTTGTCCTGTTACTAAAGAAACATGAGTCAACTTGAGACAATAGTTTATGTAGTCTATATATACCTACTTCAATCTTAGTTAATATCATTGTAGTTCCATGATCTTAAATTATGTGTGTATTATCAGTGTAACATCTCTATACAGACTCAGACCACTATAGTTTCTCAAGTGGTCTGAGATGCAGCATTGGTACAGTAAGTTAGTACACGCGAACCAGTACACGCGCATTTCTCTGTAATCTTAACGTCAGCGGGAATTTATGGATATGCTCAAAAATTGTCATTATATAGCATCATTATTTTGTTTACCTGATTGTTATTCCAGGTCGTGTCTACCATGATTTTTTTGTTTTGATTTTAAGTTATCTATTTATTTCACATGCATATTTTTTTCAATTCACAAGTTACACTTAGACATCCTAAAACAAAAACTGAGCCAATAATATGTTATTTTAGTGTTAAAAACATTTTGGAAGATATCACTGTTTTGGACTAGTTTAGCCAATGACATGCCACTTTAAGTACCACGTGATGGTATAATAGTGCATGTAACAGCTATCAATCAGTTCATTATGACCCTTCTAAACTTTCAAGGATTTCAGTAATATACAAAAACGTTTTTGTGGACATTTAAACTGTGAAACAACGTTTGTATAGCTACTACATGTAGTAAATGTTAGGGATGATCTAACTGGCGCTGCACAAGAAAATGTTAATCAAATCACAGAATGCTCTTTCTAAAGAAGATTAGTCTTAAGTTTTGAGCTGAAGTTTTTTCTATGCCTCGAGCTCAATTGATGTTACATTACTTCCATAAGAGAGAGGTGCCGTAAACAAGCTACTAGTCTCCATATGAAGGCTTATATTAAGGCTTAAATTTTGTCTTTGGGCGTTTAGGTTTGAAGTTTATATTGAAGGAGAACGAGAGCGAAACTGACTTCGTCTTAGATGCGCTTCTTATACTTGAAGAACTTCGGAAACCCGTTTTCCGATCCTGCTACTTGCATATTCTCAGAAATAGAGTTTGTCACATTTGCTAGGAAGGGCTCTGTTTTACGCTTGGGTGATGCATCATGGGTAAATAATGTTAGGAGCTTCACACCTCTTGACACCATGTGGAAACAATGTTGGGGCCAACGGTAGAGCTCCCATCAATGTATACTTATCCACCATGTTCCTCTATGCCTAGTGTACTAATCGTTATAACTCTATTGTAGAGATGGCAGGGTTTAATAGTGCAAAATTAATGCTTTTTCTTGGCTGCACTTATAAGTAAGCATGTAAAATGCTACTTGGGCAAAAACGGTCTCACTTTTGTTCCCCTTTAAGCGGAGTGATTTCATTTGGTTAATTCTGCTCAATCATATCTGCAATATAAGACGGAGCTAGTCCACTGACTGATATGTAAAGAGTAAGGATCTTGTAACCTAAATTCTATTTAAGTTACATCACCAAGCTTTACAAGACATTTGCACTTTATTATCGCCAATGTACAAAGCCATATGAAATTCGAAGCTTTCATTCCGAACTATATATTCAAACAGCCAATAGTCCATTAATTTGTGCAAACTCTTCAAATAATCTCCGCCTCCCACTAGCTGATCGAACTGATATTACAAATCAGATACAATATCACGATGGCAAGGCCATGCTCTGTTGGAAATGTAGGTATGCAAATAAACTTCATAAGAAAACGAAGTTTGTATGCCAACACTCCCATCATTGTCTGCATGCGGTCATAACGTCTGATTTATGGGGCACATGAAGGGATTGTAAGCAGAGTCAAGATGTAGGGGTTTTGTTACAAATGTACATCATAAACTACACACACGTATTAGATTTCCTACGAATATTCTTATCAGAAAAAGTGTTGCAATGAAATAAGTCGAAGAGCACCTTCAAAATTGTTCAACCTTGTTCGGAGATCACAAGAAAGACTACTAACAAGTTTCTGAAGACAGCTAGGCTTTGTTGGTGTTAGATTATCTCTGAAGTCGCCGATCCTAAAATTAAAGAAGTCGCCAACCTTAATGATAGTTGTTCAGTAACTTGCTAAATGTGTTACCTGGATGTCTACAGCTTTAGCTTGTCAAATGTCCTTATAAGGTCTGTCTATCGTTGGTTGCCACTGTATGAGTCATCGCTTTTAGAGTTTGAGATAAGAACAACAGAAATGATTTCTATTTTTACTTTCCCTTCTTTCAAAAAGCACGAACTTTGATATATATACTCAACTGACGTCAATGTCCTATTCTGACGCAAATTTGCACAACACCAAACACGGCAGTTACAACAAACTTCTTTATTTTGACGGATTATCGATCAGTTATGGTGACTGCATTTTGTGTAAAACATATAGTTTAGTTGCTTAAAGTGTTTATTTGTCTCCCAAGTTCTGAAAGTAAAAAAGCCCCTGAAAATAATACAATTGAATTGCGAATTTCTTTGTTGCATAAAGAAACTCCAATTCGATACAAGGGGCCACTTTAGATATGCTTTTCAATTCGAATCTAAATAACTCGACATTCATAGTTCAAAATGGCCGCCAAATCGTATGCAAACTCTTATGGAATGTAAGATATTGTCATTGTCCACGTATACAAATTAGTAAGGAGATTGTCATGTTTCAAATCAAGTGACAAGATTTCAAGAGATTTTTCTTCATAGATGGTAGATTTTCATGAAAAGTTAGCTGGGCGATAAAAATCGTAAATATAACCTATTCTTCTATATTTCCACAAGAAAATCGTCATCTGAAATAGGTATAGCAGGTACATGTATGATAACCCTATGCATAGTATACAGCTAGTGAATTACATGTATCCTTAAAAGCTTGATTCGTGTGGTAGTGCAGAACCATATCTTATACCCCTTTCCACAGACACTTTTCTACACCGATGCTATAAGAGGCGAGATCCATGAGGCTACTATAGTGAAGATAAGATAACTTTCTATTTGAAAAAAATTGTTGACTTTTACAATACATACGTAATATTTTGTGAAATCTTCATTGTAAAACTGAACAGAAATCTTTCTGACTGGTAGTAAGATAATCAAGAATATACTCAAAATATCATTTGCATAGACATTTTACATATACTAAGTATATATATGTATATATATATATATATATATATATATATATATATATATATATATATATATATATATACATATATGTATATATATGTGTGTGTGTATGTATGTATGTATGTATGTATGTATGTATGTATGTATGTATGTATGTATGTATGTATGTATGTATGTATGTATGTATGTATGTATGTATGTATGTATGTGTACATCAATGATCCGATATCTAGTAACGAGTGGTGCTCTGTGACCCGGCTACTTGAATGTTGGTTCTAGTTTATAGCTTTATCTGCAGTCCAGATTCGAAGGTAACGCCCTCTCGTGATGACATGCCTTCAAGGACCACAATAGTAAAATTCGTGTAATCAATTATCAGATGTAGCTCATGACATACGCACCCAAAGTGGAATGCATATATATATATGTTTCGTCCATTTTTTCAGAACGCAATTTCCCATAAATATAATTGTCACATACCTAGCTACCCTGGCATAACTCTGAGAAGGAATATTTCCCCTTATGCTATTAAACTATCAAACTTTAAGACAGTGCTCGGGTGTACGTAATTACAACAGATTGAACTACTCGTACGCAAACTGGAGAGTCCAGGAAATCTTCGATTGAAGTACATAAAAGACTATTATATCTAACAAAGCTAGACAAATGATTCCAATGGAATGGCAAGTTCAAGTACGCCTTATCTATATGTAGTACGTGCACGAGACTACATTATCAACATCATTACCTGTCTGGAGGTCACTACGACCTCCTTTGGGACCTAATGCGCATCTACAGCAGTAACTAACAAAACAAAGATGTTAGAGTACACACTATATAATCTAGTAAAAGTATAACACATATAATTTTGTCCAGTACACTAGCACCATTGATATCAGTTTTTTTCGTACAAGATTTTAGCGCATTCGTCAAACTCTGAATAGATATAAAAGATACATGCATATTTTCTAGTTTCTCTCATTTCTCCACTCTCTCCCCTCTTCATTCCGTTCTCCTCTCGCCCCCACCCACTCTCTCTCTCTCTGCTAACTCACTTACTCTCTCTCTCTCTCTCTCTCTCCCCCTCTCTCTCTCTCTCTCTCTCTCTCTCTCTCTCTCTCTCTCTCTCTCTCTCTCTCTCTCTCTCTCTCTCTCTCTCTCTCTCTCTCCTAATTCCTCTATTTTGTCCTTAGTTCCCCATCAATTCTATAGTATCAACATCAAAAGCCATGTAACGGAACAAATTTAGTATATCAATATTTTGTAGGGGAGGATTAACATTAAGTGGAAGACCCTATGTAGACCAGACAGGTGGGCTGACAAACGGAGACTCTATGCTTCTTACAAAACAATTTAAGATGTTCGACTAGTTAAAGATGACTCATCCTATGCACTTAAAATAGTTTCCATGGACACGGCTAGAGGATGACCTAGCGTCTCATTCTTTTGGCGCCTTTGGAAAAAAAACACAAGTCTGCTATAGGAAAAATTGCCTCGGTGTAATCTGTCTGCAGGTAGTGTTTCACATTAACCGTATCAACGAACCCTGGGGAGTCTGTCGGCACCTAAAAGACGCAGAAATGCTTAGTGCGACAAAATGCATGGCATTAAGATATCAACTTCTAACAGGTTACCGACACGGAATGTAGAATGGATATGAAAAGAAGGGGTCTTAAGAAAACGTGGAAGGATCTGTGTTCAGTCTCCGATTCTGTAATCGGCAGTTCGTTTCAAATAAACCCCTGTTCAATTTCTGTAATCATGATCAGCATTGTAAAGTGAGTTCAGAGGCTTACATTGCGACTAAACTAAAGGTTCATTGACTTGTGGGAAACTGTTCAAGACGTACATGTCTATATTTATTAAGCTTACACGATAAAAAGCATTGCCCTCTTCTCTCTAGCTAATGATAATGGGTAGTTTCATAAATTGTACATGTTAACACTATGTGTTGTGAATACCTAGCGGTATTCAGTGCCGAATATATATGTTGTTTACGAATGTATACATTTTGGGAATCAAGAAATGCAGTGAGAAGAACGTTTCATTACTAGGAGCGTAAAAGTAAAGGGGCTAGTGTAAAAACTGATGTCAAAGGGGCACAGTCTGTAACTTTATTATGATTTTTGGTACTTCAGCTTACAAGTCTAGTGGTTCACATGTCATTCTAAATGCTAAAATACATTGAAACCCAGTGACTAGGGTTAGGTTTCTCATCAGAAATACAGATGTTACGCTTATAAAGATGATATTGTGAAATAATCAGAAAATTCTGAAAAAGGCAATATTGGTGTATTGCTTCTTTTCTCCGTGTAACAAGAAATAATCAAAATGTTGGATATTATATATAACGTCATAGTAAGTTATGCACTTGGCGAAGAACAGCTATATTGCAATCGATGCCCAACGAACTACATCACTGTATGTATCATAGTTAGGAATTATTACTGATGTCTGTTCAAATGGAAATGTACAGAAAGATAAAAGTACAAACCCAAATGAGTGGTATTGTTGAAGTTAAAGCTGCAACCGTAGACCATTTTGAAACTGTTTTGTTAGTTATAATGACGTACTCATAATATACCCCTTGATTCCTGAACAGTATTGAATAACCTATAAGTAAATGTATTTGTGTAGCTGTACACATACCATTGTACAAAAATCCAATCAAGTTGATTTTTGAGTCCGCACCCAAAAACCAGCGCTCCAAAATGCTATCACGATATCAACCTGTTGATGTACTACCAATGGATACAATTGACTCCTCTCCTAATTAACATGTACAGTGTCTAATTACCGGTATATTAACAAATTTCAGTGAATGAGCTGTTGGTTGTCTGATCGTAAAAATATACTTAGTTACAGCTACTGCGGTTTAATGGCGAATGTGGTATATTATACCTCTTCCCTACCCCACACATTTGTCTTTATTTATGACAGCATAGCAGAATGGACATTTCAACTTTATAGTACTGTTAGTGTACGGTTGTGTTATGGGGGAATTCCCATGAAATGTATTACTTGCTATATATAAGTATGTATGTATGTATGTATGTATGTATGTATGTATGTATGTATGTATGTATGTATGTATGTATGTATGTATGTATGTATGTATGTATGTATGTATGTATGTATGTATGTATGTATGTATGTATGTATGTATGCCTGCCTGCCTGCCTGCCTGCCTGCCTGCCTGCCTGCATGCATGCATGCATGCATGCATGCATGCATGCATGTATGTATGTATGTATGTATGTATGTATGTATGTATGTATGTATGTATGTATGTATGTATGTATGTATGTATGTATGTATGTGTGTCTATGTATGTGTGTCTATGTATGTGTATCTATGTTTGTGTGTCTATGTGTGTGTGTTTGAATGAGCGTATGAGCATTACCTACACATCCTGGTGGCATATGTATGTTTTTCCCGATACATTTCCTATGGCAAGCCGTTGTATTATGTTTACTATATTTTACGAGAGAGAAATTTAGAACGCTGAATAATTAAATCATTGCGTGATCAGCGTCCATAGTAGACGTCGCCATTCGTTTCTAATTTACCGTTCCAAAGTAAGTATATTTTAATTACTGTCCTATAAACACCTGATCTATTTGGGGTTTTATGTTGTTACACTATTTTTGCTAATAAAAATGCAACATTTCTAAAACCTTAGATAAAAAGTATTGTTTTGCAGTACTGCGCTTATAAAGTGTAAGTTTTTGAAAGAAATTACCAGAACTTGAAGATTATGATGTTGACTTTATCAGAAGGTTTTTATTATACATGCATTTGCATAACTCGGTAACATGTTACTTTTATTTATTCATCTACCCAGGACAACAACAGCTATACACAAATTAATGTGGCCATATGGATGAGGATTTGATATTTATTTTGGATTTGTAATTACTAAAATAACTTTATCCTGGCTTTCTACTTGAAAAATCAATGTGAAACAACATATGTCAAGTCCTTGTTTGTAACTCAATAAAGTGCAAAAGATTAATAAATATGTAAAATCTTTGTTGCTGTACGTACAATAACAATGTACAATAAAACACTTTTCATGCATGTTTAGTTTTTTACAATGTATTGAGTTACAAACACAGACCTTGTCAATGTTGTTTCACATTGATTTTGCAAGTAGGAAGCCAGGAAAAAATTGTTTTATAAATTAAAAATCAAAAATAAATACCCAATCCTCATCCATATGGCCACATCAATGTCATCAAACATTGACTATATAAGCTTACAAGTACAAATGAATGCTTGTGTTGGTAGGAAGTACACCATATGTGTGAAGAAGCAATGTATGTATTAGTAGTATGAGCAGGATAACGTTTATGTTAGCATAATACAAATATGGAAGGTGCGAGAATTTTATCGAATTCACATTCACTCACGTCAGTTCTTACATCATTACATTGCCTTGTTATGCAGAGCAAGGAAATAAAAAAAGAAACATTATCTCTGGAAATTTCAAGGAGATTTAAGTGGAAGGCATAAATAATCAGGGATTTTATTAAAATTGCTCACAGGAGACGTGTGTATCGACGAAGACACCATATTAGATATTGCTTGGAGAAAAAAGAGTGGGACAAAATGTTCTAAGCACGTTCTCACCATCTGTCATTTTGTAAATGAGAATCGTGTTGGACAAGTTGGAGACGCGATGCCGCGCCAACCGGTGTAGGTTCCTCTACTTCTTTTTCAGATTTCACAGACACACTGATAAAAAAAAATTATCAAATCATTATGACCTAGACGACAAAAAACAGCTGTGAGCTTGAAAAGTATGATTGTCTCCACAATGTGATCTGCAGTATAAAGCTTATTGTCTTGGGTATATTGATTTTTCCCATAAATACTAAATGCCTTCTCGACCTTAATGCATACTTTACGTCATCAAGCTTGCAAATATATACGCGGGATTTTCCTCTAAATTGATTGGAAATGAATATTTCAGTTCGATGAATTTTGGCGCCAAAGTTTCGAAGTTTCCCGCCAAAATGTATCGACTGAGAATGAATTCGGTATTTTGACAGTGACAATTATTTATATCACGTGACAACCGATTGCATTGAAAAAGACAACATATTTAACATACATACTTGAACGTGTGGTTGCATTAATATCCTCACCAGGAAGTAATTTTTTTCTTCTTTTTTTTGGTGAATGTGTCTTGAAAATATAAATGCTTGAACGCAATGAATCAATTAACATCATTTTCCAACCTCTGTCTAAAAATAGATTGTAATTTTCAAAAAGACTTGGAGAAGATAAAAAAATGTGACTTGACTTTAGCGGGAATAGCTGGCACATGTACATGTACACTGTCTGAGCGTGATTGCCATGGATACGAATACTATTCATAAAACTACTCAACTTGACCTGAAAATAGTCATCACATTTTTTTTCCAAAATATATCAGTTGTCTTGAAAATCAAACAAGTATACTCAAACTCTTAAGTAACGTCAACGACACCACAGTTAAAAATTTGTCAGAAATACGATAGCTAATATAACAGTAAGAGGTAGACATTTCAACTCTGAAAATAATTTGGATAACAATCTCACAAGTCAAATTCAATGAAAAAATTGATTCAGACTTTATAGGTGTGTGTCTTTTTTTTTCTCCTACGAAGAACTGCATCATTTTACAACCAATGTAGGTTGCCTGTTTTACCGCCAAAAGGGATTTCCTAGTCAGGAAATACATGATTCTCTCCCACTTTAGGTGTCCAATCAGTATATTAACTGACGACAAAACTGATTGGATTATCCAGGCAAATTTCGAAGTTAAGACCTAAAGTTGGTGTAATACAGATTTTGAAGTCAGGGTCATGAAAGGAAACAGCTCACCATACTACACAAAAGTGTAATATAGTAATTGCTCGTATTTTCTATTTTGGGGATTGTTGCCATTCAATTTCATTCAAACACATACTATAATCAAACGATATTACACACACACGCTTGTATATTAAGTATACATACATACATACATACATACATACATACATACATACATACATACATACATACATACATACATACATACATACATACATGCATGCATGCATGCATGCATGCATGCACGCACGCACGCACGCACGCACGCACACACGCACGCACGCACACACACACATACATACATACATACATAAACTCTGTATATGTAAAATGTCTATGCTGGAGTAAACAGTGCTCAGTACAAATGTATGTTGAGCGGTATAAATAACACAGTATCAAGCAAGAAACACACGCTACTGTGTATCTTGCTTGATACTGTGTTTATAAATATATATATATATATATATATATATATATACATATATATATATATATATATATATATATATATATATATATATATATATATATATATATATATATATATATATATATATATATATATATATATCGTTCATATAAACATACAAGAGATGGCCCAGTAATCATACTAATAAGCAAATGAATAAATATATTGGCCTGGTCAAAGAACAAAGTCTGTGCATTATATTTCTCTTTAAGGCCTAAATTGTTACCAAGTTTATCACGCCGACCTTACACTTTTTTTTACGTATTTAAGAAAAAAAACCGATAAAATCGCGAGAATTGTGACGTCTCGCAAGAAATAGTGGATGCGAAAACTGGCATCAACTTAAAAAGACAATATGTTTTTCCAATCTGTAATGGATGTGCATCTGATGAGAAGAAACCAATAACACAGAGACCATATGGAAAACAACGGAAAACATAACTACCTGAGCTAGACACTCACATATGAAAAAACATTTTTTTTTAAAAATTAAAAATCTACCAACCCCACCTATTCTAAAATTGAGCGTTATCGGAACCACTATTTTTTTTATTAGGCCTAACACTGATTTCCTAGATGATGTTTTATAATGCAATTCGAACGACTCAAACAAGTGATATAATGTCAAACAATAGCTAAATATTAAAACCCCCAAACATACATGTATTTGAATTGTAGAACTCTTTATCGTATATCAAGTAGGTAGATTTTTTTGATTTTTAAAAATATGTTTACCATATGTGAGTGTCTAGTTCAGGTAGTTATATTTTCTCTATCGTATGTCGTGCGGAAACTAGAATTGATAACCCTGACGTTGTTGCTAAGGGTTACACTGTCTCGCGACTGAGTAGTTTTCCGCTGGCATTTTCGTTTTTATATTCAGGTCACTTTCAAGATTGATGCCCCTAACCAACACGTTTGAGGAATTTTAATAGTTATGCTTCATGTTTAGTCATTGTCTGTTTGGGAATGAAGACAAATCTCTGGTTGTGCACATGCGCGTTTGCTTATGCTTGAACAGTACGAGTTATCACGCACTATATGTCAAGGTGGACCTGAACTTGGGGGTCAAGAAACTCTAAGATTAGGGTCGTCTGTCAAGAAATCTTCCGATTTCTTCTCATCTCAAGCCTTTTTAGAAATTGGCTTCAAGAGGTTTCCATAATTACTCATGACTCACCGTAGACAAAATGAGAACACATGTACCTCTATTACTAGTATGCAGTCTATCTGATATTTTATGTCATTCTGAGACATTGAATATTATTAGCCCTCGGCGAACACAATCTAGAGGGGACTATATAGGAAATACTCATGCCTGTCCGTCCGTTTGTGTGTGTGTGTGTGTGTGTGTGTGTGTGTGTGTGTGTGTACGTGTGTGTTTATGTGTGTGTTTATGTATATATATATATATATATATATATATATATATATATATATATACATGTATAAATATATATATAAATATTGACCGAATATATATATATATATATATATATATATATATATATATATATATATATATATATATATATATATATATATATATATATATACTGGCGTGTCTGTCTGTGTTTCCTGAGTAAATAAATGCGCGAACGGATGATTGATTGATTGATTGATTGATTGATTGATTGATTGATTGATTGATTGATTGATTGACTGAAGCGTTGGATAAAATGATGAACGACCAAATGCAATAGTGTTTCACATCGTCTTTTGAAAAAACAATTGTCATTTTAACAATGAACCACTAAATGGTAACATTCATGAGTATGTGTACATCTATAAACAAATCTACGAACCAACGCTTTAAATGAATAAATAAAATGATGGAGCAAGTAATGGCAGGCGTTACAAACATACATTATATATCCAAAAGAATTACGTACAGTCAAAAGAGAAAGAAAGCAGAACTATTAAACACAGAGTGACTTATAACTTCAAGTCTTTGGTCAATATTAACAATAATTTTATAGGCAGCCTTGCAATCATTGCCACTAATGACAAAGAGTAGATCTACACAGACAAATCGGCGGAAAGACAATTATAGAACAGTAGTAGGCTTTGTATCAAACTTTTCTATCTATGGCGCGCCGAAGATGACAAATGATGTGTGCTATTATTTATGTATGGCGATGAAGTCTCGGCAGACTACAAATTGGAGACATTTCTCTTCATGTCTTGTAGCACTCAAAGGGTTAATAGATAATCCGTCAAAAAAATGTTATCGTGGCGTTCTAGACGCATGTTGAATGCAACAAAAGACACACTGTGCTTACCTAGGTTTCCAAACAGTCTAGTCATTAAAATGTACTTTCCCGCCAAAATTCACTGAACGACAAATTCTGGAATTTTGAATATTTTGGAAATTGTTGACAAGTTTTAAGATTCTTTCAGTTCGGAACCATAGAAATAATTTCTGTCTTGTTTAATTACTAGCAGTGACCTCATTTTGTCGAATGCACATTAATACGCATATCGAAAATTTTGCTCGACGAAAAACTGTCAACATCAAGAGTACGTCCATGAGCTATGCTTAAACTCCAGACAACGTCTATGCTGAAACTAGATATTCGGATTGACTGTATCATACAGCACTGATTTTCAAAGCCATGTGATTGTCGGTGTAAGATAATTTGTGATTGAGAGAGAGGGGGAGAGGGTCGAGGGAGGGTCGAGGGAGGGACATACATACATACATACATACATACATACATACATACATACATACATACATATACATACATACATACATACATACATACATACATACATACATACATACATACATACATACGTACATACGTACATACGTACATACATACATACATACATACGTACATACGTACATACGTACATATGTACATACATACATACATACATACATACATACATACATACATACATACATACATACATACATACATACATACATACATACATACATATACATACATACATACATACATACATACATACATACATACATACATACATTTTCTCACTGATGCTTTGCCAATTCGAAACGATTAGCTGATTTCTGTAACACTACATTCACAGTTGTTATTTGTCACTGCGAGAGCACTTCATTAAAACTCCAAAGCCAACATGAACTTTAGAAAAACAAACATTTTAGTTGTTTTTGGTGGCATTGAAGGAGTTTGTTTGTTTTTCGTTGATTGGTGGCTTTCTATGATGGTTCAATTATAGTTGGTAAGTACTGCAACACACTAAACGAACAATTGCAATTCAATCCCCTAATAATTGGAACTGTAGAATCGTAGCGCGCGAAAATTAAAAAGCAATAATTTACACTGTGTGTGAGACCACATTCTTCGACACGCCGCTTTATCAATGTCGCCAACTTACGACAGCGAGTCAAGGACATATTTAATTGCAACTGTCCACCTGTCGTCGTCAAAAATCGAATCTCCTAGATACATGTAAAATTGAATGCCAGCAGTAAGTCTCATGAAGTCTATCTCTGTACTCTAGCGACAACCGATCTGACTAGACTTCTAAGTGGAATGGCGGCATAATTTCAGATGTCTGTCACAAATACTGACACACAAGTTCAGGTAACGGGTCGATGCGCGCGCATATGTTTACATGTTTTTCTATTTTACTGAACTAGATTGCGAATTTGACATATCTTTTTCCAGATTTTGACGATATTTAGGCGCCAATTTGCTGTGTGAGCCTCCTGGGCACAGCTAGGACTGTACGTCAAGAATTATTTTTGACGACTGTCTGACATGAATCTGCTCAGGCTCTAATTTGTGAAAGAGACAGAAATAACAGAGGGGAGGGGGGCAGAGAGGGACAGAAGAAGAGAGAAAAAAATGAGGGACATAGAGACAAAACAGAATGGGAGAGAGGGGTATACGTAGACAGACAGACAGACAGACAGACAGACAGACAGACAGACAGACAGACAGGGGAGGGAGACAGACAGACAAACAAACAGACAGACAGACAGACAGACAGACAGACAGACAGACAGACAGACAGACAGACAGACAGACAGACAGACAGACAGAAACGCACAGAGGGACAAGAGTGTAAACGAAAAGCGTGGCCCCGGGAAAGAGATAAAACGAGAGAGGGAACTGCAAAGAAGTAGCAAGGGGCGAAGAGAGAGGTGAATTCAATACGCGAAAGAGAAATGTATATCGAGTGAAGAGAAAATATGGAGAAGGGGAAACCGACAGGAAATATAAATTACCACTAATTTCAATGTACGTATATACCTTGCATATTCACTATTCACTAGGCACATTTCTAGTAGTCATCAAAATTCACAACTGTATATGTTATTACTCTTGTTGAAGATTATTTTGCCTCATTTGTATGGCAGCTTCAAAGCAAGACGAAAATTGAAGATACATAACTACATCAATGGATTGGCCAGGGACCTCCTCGCTTACATGCCAATAGCTACATTTTAAATAACATTTCCACTTGCAGGGGTCTGTGTGATGTCATATGCATGTAAATCAAAGGGAGATTTCATTCGGAAATATCAGAAAATTTAATCTTTAAAATAAACATGTTCAAATATATTTTTCTTTCAATTTAAAAATGAAAGCCACGGAAAAACGACCTACAATTTGCGGACGGGGTATAATATCAACTCAACAATCAATGATGAATGAGGTCGGAGATTTACTGGAAGTCAGACGCGGAAATCTGTCGGAGAGACTATAGAACGATTTATACTTCTCCCGCTGTCACCAGCGTCATTATTCATGTATGTTTTGATAACTGATATCATTTGTTGCAAGTGTAATGACGCTATGCACGCAGCAGGTGATTTTAACGACTACCAGTATTAACTATGTAGCGCCCTCTATTGACTAGAGTAGACGGTTATGATATACACCAAATTGATGTTTTCATACGTATGTTGTATATTTTTAAAGCTGAGATGTGGTTTGCATTCTGTAAGCTTGCAGTACTTAATAATATTGTATCCCATAAAGGAAACATGGTACATAAGCGTACGCGTCGTGTAGATTGTGTAAAAGGTAAGGAACTTACTTGGCACCTGTTGCAGGACGGAACATGTTCCCGCCGAGAAGGTTGAAAGAAAATCCGTCTTCCAATATAACACGTGCTAACTTCAAGTTAACCTGAAAAAAAATGGGACAAACGTTATTTATTAGTTAATTACAAAAAAAATTAAATCGTATTTATATGCAAATGTAATATTTCCACTGGTACATGTCGCGTCGCCAGGTACTGAAAGGGTAGTAAAGCCTCGTTGAACATGGACCATTGCGGACACCTGATACCTATCTAAATCATTAATCAGGTGCCCAAGATTCTGAGAAATCAAAAATGTCCTTCAACGGGTTATTACTAATTTCTGATGTCGTTTTCACACTGCGTGTAATTTGAACCAATATCTCCTCCGAGTATTTTGAATTATTAAGTCAGCCAGCCTATCTATTTCACGTTTCAAGGAAACTTCCGTGACCACCTTCAGCTCTTTTCATAAAATATCATTCGTTTTAATTCGCAGCATCATCACACAAAGGACACACGCTACATAACATGAATGGGAGACAGAAGCAGAGACAGAAACAGACTCTACAGAGACAGAAATGGACACAAAGACACACATAATCAGAGTCAGAGACTGACAGACAGACAGACAGACAGACAGACAGACAGACAGACAGACAGACAGATAGATAGATAGATAGATAGAAAATTAGATAGATAGATAGACAGACAGACAGACAGACAGACAGAGAGATAGATAGATAGATAGATAGATAGATATATAGATAGATAGATAGATAGATAGATAGATAGATAGATAGATAGATAGATAGATAGATAGATAGATAGATAGATAGATAGATAGATAGATAGATAGATAGATAGAAAATGAGACACGGAGAGAAAGGCAGAGAGAGACAGAGAGGGAAACAGGGCAACATAAAGCGTGACAGGCAGAAATAGTCAGATGGAGATACACAAACAAAGAGGGACATACAGAGAGAAAGAAATACGCGGATACCGGATAGAGAATGTGAAAGACGGATAGATTTCTGACATGCATTTTGCTGTTGGTCAACGTTAATGTTACCTGAGAAACAATCAAAGGTAATATAATGTGGGCAGAAGTAGGGTACCTGTAATATAATGTGAATGTAATATAAACACTAACAACCAAGCATGTCATCTTAAACAAACCTGTCGGGAGTACGTGGTAAATTTTAATTATATTGTCGGGAAGTATAAAACAACACGGACAATACAATTTCCTGTTTCTGTAAAACCTGGATCTCATAACAAAAACATTTATAACGATGTGCCGGTTTTATTGGCGCTTTCGACACGAGAGAATTGACGAAAAGGAAGACAACACATTAATAATGAAAATGTCTTTATGTTTCGTGATATCTAAGTAAGATTTTGAAGGCTTTGAAAGCAATATGCATTGTTTAATAAATAACTTGTCGTTGGTAGCTCCGAGCAATGTCTGGCATTTAGTCGATTCTAATTCTGTGGATAACAACGACACTGCCTCCTCGAGCTCCAATCACGCGCTTGCCGAGTCGTGTCCAAGTTGCAGACTTGGCTGTCACACGTGCGCAGTCGTTCAAACTGCGCTGTACAAGATGAAAGTATACTTTGAATTTTTAGCTACCGAACGAAAGTTTCGCTTAGGATGTTCATCATCATCATCATCATCATCATCATCATCATCATCATCATCATCATCACCATCATCATCATCACCATCACCACCACCACCACCACCACCACCACCACCACCACCACCACCACCACCACCACCACCACCACCATCATCATCATCATCACCATCATCATCATAAGCAGCAGCAGCAGCAAACTTACGTTCGGATTTCTGCCAACTGACATCCTTGTGTCTGGGTGTTCACGTAGTTTTGTTGTTAAGAGGTAATGGATATATTTGTGCTACAATGTAGCTAGCTTGGACTACTGAATCATACCATAGGGCATTCAGGGTCCTAAACAAAAAACCCAAAAACACAACGCAATAAATAAAATATCTGTGCGCGTGCACCACTTTAGGATATTAATTGAAAAACACTTCTACAGACACGTGAACTTGAAGAGAATACTGCATCTCAAAGTGGAAGCCAGCTTTAGATTCCTTCAAGTCATCGCATTAATATTGACCAATCATTGAAACTCATGTACATAGATCTGTGAATGTATTTTCTACACAACGTCATGTTTTTCTTTATCTGTATAATGGCAGGAGTAAATTAGTATCAAATATATCCACATTATTAAGGACCGAAATAGAGAATTATTCAAAAGTTCTCTGTACTGTACTTTTCAATCGATCGATTTCACATTTCCCTGTTTCATTTTTTAAATCTTTATACTGGCAAGTATTTTATATCAATATCATATTGCTATCATATCATTGTAAAGTTTCCCATGTCTCGTTTTAATACTTCCGTAGTGTACTTTATGTCCGCCTGTGACAGAAAAGAGAAATGAATCAAGATTGGCAAACGTAACGTATGACAGCGCCCCCAATCCTCCTTTAGAGATTCATTTGTGTAACAATCTGCAACAACTAAAACCTGAAACAAAACGTTGTCTGACAGGACAAATATCCAAACACTGCAATTTTTCATCGTCTGACTCAACAACAATCTTACCTACAGTGCTACATTGTTTTGTCTGGCTGAATATTTTTGTTGGCCAGACTCTTCGTAGACTGTAAGGTACTAGTACTTTGAACGTTGTGTCGCTCCACCCTCAATGATGTGTGAGGGCGCCCCATCACGGCGCACTCGACTAGGCTGTTTGCGGCACAGGCACTTGTTTACCTTTCAGAATACAATAAGATATCGATAATATTGAGATAGTTGCCAAATAATATATGGAAGGGGTAAAATAACATGGATTTCTAGGATCGCGCAAGTCCACAACGCACCGCGAAGTGTTATCACCACGCGGACTTACGCGATCCTAGAAACCCGTGTTATTTTACCCTTTCATAAATTATTTGCCAAGTATCTCAATATTATCGATATCTTATTGTATTCAGGAATAAATCTCGGGACACAAGTGCCTGTGGTTTGTGGTGACGCGTCGACGCAATTTTCGATCAACCTCAGACCTCTAAAAAGAGTTTGGTCTGAGGATGAACAGACCTTCTCATAATCACAACTGGCGATTGTGCGCATGCTCACTATTTGAGTCAATTAAAGAGACTTAAAGTACGACTAACGATAGACGGTATAACAGTAAAATAAACAATAAGTTAACTATGACCCGTCCGTTTAGTCAGGTCAACACATTACGTTGATATACGTGTAGATAACAAGATGGTATCTCGACTAGAAAGACCTGCGGGTACCAAAGCAAGTGCTGCATTCCACGTTAAGTTCTATCCTACAGACGGCTAGGTTTTTGACGTCACAGACTAGAGAGTCCATCGGATGGTACGTTATTTATTTGAATTTGTTTAGGGGCAGAAAGATTTACTGATGGCGTTTTCGTCTAGGAATACAAGTGGTGACGAGTTCTGGTATTGACAGGAGGATTTGTGTTCTCAGGCTGTATTAATACGGGTATTTCGATATAAGTAGTTTACGTAGTAATCATATCAAAATGAAAATTTTGGAGAAAACAGTACGATTTTGTTAATACAAGGTGGATGTATTGGAAATTAACCATCTCTGACCAGAAGGTAAAAGTAACTTGATCTTAATATTACTTTATGGTTCAGGAAATGTGTGCATTTAAATGCTTTCAACCAGAGTCACACATGTCGGCAATGCGTGTCAAAGTTTACATAAGGTGTACAGTCGTAGCTGGTATTGTGTTGTGAACACACTCAAATGTTACCTTGGTAGTTCAGATATTCGGATTGACTGTATCATACAGCACTGATTTTCAAAGCCATGTGATTGTCGGTGTAAGATAATTTGTGATTGAGAGAGAGGGGGAGAGGGAGGGACAGATAGACATACCGTCATACATACATACATACATACATACATACATACATACATACATACATACATACATACATACATACATACATACATACATAAATACATACATAAATACATACATACATACAGACAGACAGACAGACAGACAGACAGACAGACAGACAGACAGAGAGGGCGGGAGAGACAGACAGAGACATATGAATGGAGACAGACAGACAGACAGACAGACAGAGAGGGTGGGAGAGACAGACAGACAGACAGACAGACAGACAGACAGACAGACAGACAGACAGACAGACAGACAGATCCGGAGAAATTTTGGCTTCTAGCGGCAACATCAAAAAGTCGATACTTAAAAAGGGAAAATCAAACGAAAGCAATGGAAACTCTGTCACATTATAAAGTTTCAAGACATACTGTCAAAACAATTATAAGGGAAACTTTGTTGGGAGTTTACTTTTGAAAAAAAAACAACATTGCTTTACGTGATCCTTAAAAACTTGAATCAGTAACGATTGCACTTCAATTGTTTGTCAATCACGACAATAATATCAAGCCAAACGATAAAATGTAGAAATATTAGCAAGATTTTTAGTTGAGCCTGACGACCATTTTGTT
>NC_135569.1:9474039-9489039 GCF_964340395.1 Glandiceps talaboti | reverse complement strand
GCGATTTTTCGACAACCCATACATGAAAAGAATTTTGAATGTTTATAAGGGATCGAACACCTTAGAACGAAACTTTCCGGCATTCCTAACCCTAAGTTATGTCATCGATCCAGGAAAAGAACTTCATCTCCTCAAAGATGACAGAGGTACGTGTACTTGGGAATATCGGGTCATTATGGATATGAATATTATCATTATTGCAGGGTCAGATTGAACTGAAGCCATGAGTCAAATTATTTCATTTTTATTAAATATCATATATAACAATCAGGTAATCTCCACTTACTACATCTTTGATTATGAGCTTTTAATAATTCAGATTTTTTTTTAAATTCTAATGTGATCTACTTCATCTCAAAACCTTTTGCAATTGTACTGGCAGTCAATTCATGCTCAATCCAATATTTTAGGACCCCCCCCCCTCCACACACACACACACAATATTGTTACCTTTTAGTTCTCCATCAATTTACCTATGTTCCCCGGTTTTAACACTGGAATTATAAGTCTAATTTTCTGTAAATTGGTAAGATACTTATTAGTACCTCTCTATCGATATCTACATTATGTTTAGATTGATTGAGGAAAACTTGATTTTGTTGGCGTCATAGCCAATATTTATGTATCGTTAGGAGGGACTGTGGTTAGTGACAATTTTGTTGTGCCCGATACAATTCATGTACTACATACATGCATGTAGGTGTTCACTCTTTTGCCATCAACCTCAAACAAAGGATATGCCGTAGGTAAGAGCTCACATTTCAAAGCAAATCGACAGTGATATAGTGAAACGTTGTTAAGCAAACTTCAATCAGGTGCCTTCTCTATTTTTATCGAAACCTATAACATAAAATCAAACAAGACCTTGTTGAGCGACGATCTCTCTATCTCTCCCGACGCGCGGCGTAACCTATGCGTTATGACGACCGGACTGACACCAACGCCAAAACTTTGCAATTAATGTCTCTTTTCCCTGTCAAACTACTAAAAAAAATGAAAATGAGACATGGCATTAATGATTAAACCAAACGGTGCCCCTGTCAGGTTATCGACCACTCATGACGTAGTCTACAAATTGCTGTGGTCAACGTAGTCCTGCTTGCAGACGGCGCGGTGTGTACGGGACGCGGAGACAATCTGTCAGAATTATGTACACCGTCTGCATGCAAGCAGGTCAACGGAAACAGCACAACGTTTGTTTGCTCACGTCGGATATGTCAAATGTGCGTAAAGGTACTATTCGTGAACGGTTTGTCCTCTTGCTTGTGTTTTTGAAAACCTTAAAAGTTGGGAAAAGCGGAAAAATAACAAAGCCTAAATATCGGCAATCAACCGTCCTAGCAGAAAAGGCAAAATCGAGACCTACGTTTGTCGTTACATATAACATTTTCGACGCAATACATCAATATTTTTTTTTCAAAAACTGAGGATTACTTCTTACTTGATGACTAAGTTGACAAGTAGATAATAGAAAGAGGCATACTCACTAATTTTCGAACAAAGAACTGATAATTTCTGGACAGGACGGTGTGTCGTCTGCTACAAGTTCAGATGTACGATGTGGGATTTCCCCCTTTGACCCTTGACCCCGCGCAATGCGAATAGGGAACGCCAGATGAATAAGAACAAATTAGTGGGTAGCGACAACCGGAACCAGAAATTAATTAAATGACAAATTAATTAAATCGATGCTTTTTGATAGGACGAAATGTTTGTAGACCGCAAAGTAATTAAATTGAGACTGTCTTATTACAAGATCTACTGTGGAGCATTAGCGCGGGAGATATAATAATCACTCTGGCCTACAATCTAATTTGTCATCAACATTATCGTACGTTTTTTTATTCTTTTGCCTATTAATTAATTAATCAATTTATCTATTTATTTGTTTGAAATTTATTTATTTATTTCATTTTATTTATTTATTTATGTATTTATTTATTTGTTTATTTGTTTGTTTATTTATTTATTTATTTATTTATTTGAATATTAAGATTAAAGTTTACTAGAGTGCTAATATTAGTATATGATTATCTTTACAGCTGCCATACCTATTATTGCTGGATTTTTACGAAAATGGTTGAGCAAAATACCCCAGGGATTTTCTGTTCCAGAGTTGGTGGCAGGCCTGGATAACTT
This sequence comes from Glandiceps talaboti, assembly GCF_964340395.1. Classification (NCBI taxonomy): domain Eukaryota; kingdom Metazoa; phylum Hemichordata; class Enteropneusta; family Spengelidae; genus Glandiceps; species Glandiceps talaboti. The sequence continues at coordinate 9,486,900 of NC_135569.1, read as the reverse complement.
GTCACAGCACCCAGAAAACAAGGAAAAGGTAAGTAACAATGTTTCAATCACTTCAATGAAGCTGGAAAACCCCGACAGTGGATAGGAAACAGTTTGATATACAGACATGCGCGTTGCGTAAGCGTGCCCGTGATTTCTACTTTTAGTTTTAGTGATACTTTAATCTCTGAAATGGAAGTGGGGGGGGGGGGGGGACTGTATAATTACACATGTGTAGTCTAGAAGGGGGGGGGGGGTACGAAAATTCTTCGGTTCATTTCGGTGGGGGGGGGGCATGAAGAGAGTGCGAAGTGCAGTGGGGGCTGCGAAAAATTTATTTTTTACGAAAATAATTTCTCCCCAGGCCCCCTGCCGTAAATTCTGGCCTCAAGCTTACAGACGCGTACGAAAAAATGCTCATCCTCACCTTGATCCATGTCTTAGTGCCGGTTACGTTGTCTCGGCGCAACTGACAACCATGGTTACGTTCGATGGTCAATTGCCTTGAAAATCAAAATTCTTAAAATCTCTCCAATCTGCTTGTTCCTGGTCTGCCTCCAATCTCCTTTTGAAATAATTGAAAAATCGAAAACAATAGAAATTTGAGTGTTCGCCATCTTGTTTTCAAATCAACAATATTAATTTTACTTTCCCATGGAGTTAACACAATATTCGGCAAATTGAATATTAAAATAAATTGATTTTGTTATTATGTTCACCTATATTTCAATTTGTTTTAAGGTAACAGCAAAAGTTCAATATATTGGCGCTTATCATGTTAGAGTCACCCTGAACAGGTTTCACGTGTAGGCTTATTATAGCTAGGCTTGTCATCATGGTTTGCGCATTAGACCTGATACTGGTTCCAAGATGCATTGCGCGTCTTTCCATAGAATGCCATATATTGTGTACGCGCTGAGGGGGTTGCACGCGCTACTCAGGGGGATGGTTGTCACCTGACCGTACCCTGGGTTCACCTGTAAAATCACTCTCTGTCATTGGTGGTGTTTAGTCTTTGTTCTATAAAATCTCTCATAATTAAAGAGGTCAACACGTGTTTCCATAATTTCCTGATGAAAATGTTATTTCAAACATAATAATTAATATAGACAACACAAGACTAACTGTAACAACATAAGGGACATCATCTCGCGCAATGCATCTTGGGACCGGAAATCGACCATTGTTGAACTATATAATATTGCCCTATTAAAAGGTGTCAAAATATTTTCATTCACGTGTGCCCATTTTTACGACAAATAATATTGACAAACTTTTAAAACAAGACTACTGGGCCATTATCTGCATGAGGGCGCTAAACGGTTTATTGCCACATGTTACGTTTATACATAGACGTCTATGGTTTACGTTAGTAATGAAGGTGTGTAAGGAAGGCACTGACTTTACTCGATCAAATGTAGTAACATATGTAATACTTGACAATTTCGTTACTGTAGGTCATGGAAGAAGTTGTACCACTTTTGTTTGAACTTGTGGAGAAGGGTGAACCTTCGGATAGAGAATCAGTGAAAAGAATGCTAACAAATTGGGGTTTGTACAGCGAGGAGGGTGAACACGATTTGCAAACGGAAGAAGAAACCACTGGCGCAGCCTGCTACATTGATGAATCAGGTGGTTACTTTGTTTATATTGCAAGTTCAGAATATTGTGAAACTATCACAGCTTATCGAATAATTTCTATATTGGTCCACACATAAAACATCAACCTTAAACTTCAGATGTGTTTGTACGTGTACGTGTACGTGTACGTACGTGTGTGTGTGTGTGTGTGTGTGTGTGTGTGTGTGTGTGTGTGTGTGTGTGTATGTATGTATGTATGTATGTATGTATGTGTGTGTGTATGTATGTATGTATGTATGTATGTATGTATGTATGTATGTATGTATGTATGTATGTATGTATGTATGTATGTATGTATGTGTGTGTGTGTATGTATGTATGTATGTATGTATGTATGTATGTATGTATGTATGTATGTGTGTGTATGTATGTATGTATGTATGTATGTATGTATGTATGTATGTGTGTATGTGTGTGTATGTATGTATGTATGTATGTATGTATGTATGTATGTATGTATGTATGTGTGTGTGTATGTATGTATGTATGTATGTATGTATGTATGTATGTGTATGTGTATGTATGTATGTATGTATGTATGTATGTATGTATGTACATGTATGTATGCATGCATGCATGCATGCATGTATGTATGTATGTATGTATGTATGTATGTATGTATGTATGTATGTATGTATGTATGTATGTATGTATGTATGTATGTATGTATGTATGTATGTATGTATGTATGTATGTATGTATCTATGTATGTATGTATGTATGTATGTATGTATGTATGTATCTATGTATGTACGTACGTACGTGTATGTGTGTGTGTGTGCGTGCGTGCGTGCGTGCGTGCGTGCGTGCGTCCGTACATACCTACGTATGTGTGCACGTGTCTGTGTGTCTGTGTTGCCAATATAAACTGTAAGTGGATGATGATGTTTTCAACCTATAGATCACTTCTTCTTTAACTTTTACACTGTACTCTTTCCGTTCTGTCTGCTATCGTCAAAAGACGACCAAACGTTAGCGGAGACATGTCTTTTCGTACAAAGTCTCATCGGCAGTCTGGCAGAGTTTGGCATGGAGCTCGAGTACCCTGACGAGGTGAAGGAAGCTGCTGACGCCGTGTATGGAGCCCTCATGAAAATTCCTGATAGTAAAAAACGGGGTTTGCTGTCTGAAAGAATCGCCAACGTTGATGGCGCAATAGGTAATTATAAGCGCAGCGTTGTTACCGGTATGGGTCGATGATACTGTTAATGACTATTTCAGGGAATCATGACTTTTCACAACTGTTTACTAGATACTAGTACTCCGTTTCATAGTATCACCATGACAGATGTAAACTGGTTTCTTCCCGTAAGACTAAAAAAGAAAGTAGTTTGTTTCTTGTTCCTTAACAACGTATTGCAGTTCAGGAAATAGGGAACTTGCAATCCACAATGAGCATGCTCAGACGCAAAGGACCATGGGATTATCTGTAGTTATCGTAATACCTAATCTGGAGCTACTAATAAAATTAACCTCCCACAATTGTCAGGGTAACTATGAATTGATTATTTGTGGTTACAAACAATGTATTAACATTGTTTACAATACTAATTGATTAGTATTTATCATCAAATTTCCCATGATGCAACATTCAATATGGCGAGTTTGCAAGTTCCCAATTGCCAGAGCATTGAAGCATGAATGCGTGTGTACAGCGTCATCTCTTGACAGAACATGTCTGGAACTATCTATATTGGACAGATAATTACTAGTATTTCTAAAGTCAGTAAGTGACTTTACTTTTTGTAGCCCCTGACTACGTTTTCTCACAAGATAATTATACTGACATAGTTATCGTCGGAATTCTGAGGGTTTAATAAGTGGATTTTCTGGTATAAGTGAACCAACGCATTTCTCACTGCGCTTAACTGTTAAATGATGTCGCCCAGATACACTGGTAACTGTAGCTGAAAGATTTTATCACAACGGCGAAGACGATGTGTACAGTGATGATCAACGGTGGCATGCCTTGTACTCAGTCATTTCTGTCCTGTGGAATTATTCAGATAATGTCACGTTTGCAGCATGTGCTGGAGGGGCAGGTCTGGTCAAGTTCCTTTACATCATATGTGATAACCATTACAAGGCTTTATGCAAAAAGGTTAGTCAATGCTTTGACACTACTGTATTACACGGTATACGTATATGTATTCAAAACCGATGCGGGCTTGCCTTTTTGTCCCTTTTCCTAGTCTATGTCTGTCTGTCTGTCTGCCTGTCTGTCTATCTGTATGTCTGTCTGTCTGTATGTATGTCCATGTCTGCCTGTCTGTCTGTCTGTCTGTCTGTCTGTCTGTCTGTCTGTCCATGTCTGCCTGCATGTCTGCCTTCTCTCTCTCTCTCTCTCTCTCTCTCTCTCTCTCTCTCTCTCTCTCTCTCTCTCTCTCTCTCTCTCTCTCTCTCTCTCTCTCTCTCTCTCTCTCTCTCTCTCTCTCTCTCTCTCTCTCTCTCTCTCTCTCTCTCTCTCTCTCTCTCTCTCTCTCCGTGGTAGCATTGACTAAAGTATCTATAGATAAATGTATTCAGATATTTATGATGTCTCCTAAAGGTCTTGGATGCTACAGACGATTTTTCAGCATACTTTAAACCAAGAAGACAACTAGACCACACCCCCAAGTCGATGTTAGCAGTGTTAGAAAAAGAGAGCATGCCGTGCCAAAAAATGAAGGAAATGGTGTAAGTACAGCAAATCTAATTGCACAATGACCAATGTATGTAACATAGCCCTCTATGGATGCCTCCATCTGCACAAAGCTATTGCTGTGCATAGAGAATGCAGATTTTATTCTTAACACAGTCGAGAAGAACGCTCTATTTTACTTAAAGGTCCGAGTCGAAATTAAGTTTGTCTAAGGTGTCAGAAACATTTGTCTGAAAGAACTATAAGTAAAATTATGACTCAGAATATCAGAATTATCCTATATAATCCTTATGACTCCACTGATAAGATAACACGAGAGAAAGGAAAGAAACTGGGATTAAATCTTTACATTCAAGAAAGGAAGATCACTTATTCATAGTTCGGGAAAAGCTTGAAGCAACACCAATCTTACTAAACACGTACTCTACTTGACTGATTTCTTGTCAAATGTTTACAGCTGATCGCCAAATGTGTGACTATTGCTTTCCTTGTTTCCGTTTAACAATAGGACACAGCAGTACGTCGACAGTCTGATAGCGTGATACGTTTTATGGCGATGGGAGAACGTGCTGGGATAGCTGACAGTGGCAAGAGAGCTTACAGAATGCACTCACATCACTCTGCAGCACACAAAGCAGTGTTCGTTACAAACCAGGCTATTCAGACGAACCACATATTTGAAATAAAGATTGAGAAAATCGAGTCGAAATGGCCAGAATCACTCGAATTTGGTTAGTGTGCAAATATCTTGATCTTGACCTTCGCATTTGTACACCCCCTCCCCACAGTGATATGACCATGTGGATGAGTAACTGTTTTGAAACAGCCAATTGAAACTCGATTTCCCCTCTTTTGTTCTCACACTGGTCCACCATTGCATCATGGGACTTATTAGATATACAATATCATATTTATTAGATGCACTATTTATCTAAACGTAATAAGTGTTTAGCCTAACGTTTATGAAAATATGCATATTGCCTAGAGTTGTGTTAAACTTTTAAAGTACTTGTGAGTGTTCCTTTCTCCATCTACTGTAGGTGTAACAGTTTATAACGAATTCCCCGAAGATGTTGTATATCATGGTCAGGGTTATGGCCAAGGAACTGGATTCTGGTTTCTTAGGTTAGTTTGATTCAATTAAAGCAATTTGATCACCAGTCGGAAATAGGGAACATTCATTAGAAGACTATGTAACATATTCATTTTACAATCAAATCAGACCATTTGGCAAGTTGATGTTCAGCTGTTTTCGTCGCTAGATAAGAGGTTGTCGATACATTTACATTGTTATAATCAGATAAAAAACAGATTTGCTTATCCCTGATCGTGTTTAATGTGACTGTACTTAATATATCAGGACTAGGGTTGAGGACTATATTTTGTTCACATTAATTCAGCTTGTAAGACTCTTTCCAATTACATATTACAATCATTTGTCTCATTGACGGTCTCTAAGTCAGGAAGGAATGGTAGTAACAGCCTTCTACCCTACCAAACAAACAGCACAAGCTTATGGTCGCGGCATTCATCTTATTGAAAGCATTCCTTCTCAACATGGTCCTAAAAAACAACTTTGTTCTTACCAAACTTGAATTTCAAAACTGTGAAACTATTTCTCAGTATCAAGCTTGTTTAATTTGTCTTGTCTTGCATTGTCTTGTCTGTGCCTTGGTCAGGTATTACAAAAAAAAACATTCCTCCCAGAACCGAGCCGATTGATTTTGAAGCCGTGAAAATCATCTATTTTCAAGACACTCTGCCATAGATATACACAGTGAATGTGACGGCCGTATAGGGAGAGGCTGGCTATGTTATGACTTAATTTCCAGTTTGAGTGTTCTTTGGCCAACAATTTTAAAACGGTACTGTTCATGTAATAGTGACTGAAAGTAAGCAGAAATGTTGGCTATGAATCGATTTTAGCCAAATTTTTAAATCTAGAATCGTGTTTTACAAGAGTACGACTCACTTTAAATATTGTATTTTTATCCAGGAATTCAGATTTCATACGAGATTTCAGGCTTATTGGGAGAGGCTATGCCTTGAACCTTGATACATTAAGCGAATGTGATCAAGTTGGCCTAGCAAGACATCAAGATGAAACTCTGCATTATTATCTGAATGGTGAAGACCAAGGAATGGCGTTCAGAAATATACCAGAAGGTAAATTAGCCTATGAAACCCATTCTTCGTCACGCAAGACAAGTTATACAAGTTGTATCAGGAAATACGGAATTTACACACTTTCTTGGCAGAATAGCTAAAGTATTAGGTTTATGATATCTTATTGCCTTGATGTTGTCTTTAATATGAACACATATGCACTATTTGTACGAAGAGTAAACCTGTTCGTTCGAAATAACACTAAGATTTCTTAAAGATCGTGATTTGCGATTTTAATTTTTGCCTTTCATCGAATCACAGTGATGCACCGAGTGAATTTATTATACTCGCCAAAAGTATAAACCAAGCTATTGTTCCAACCAGTTGTTTGAATTGAAGATAAGAATTCTGTCTCTGGAAGCATAATATTTTATGTATCATAAGGAACATAACATAAGACATAAAAAATAGGGAATGGAGCACTGGTGAACTAAGCTTGGCATTTAATTTGCCCAGTAGATGTAGACAACTCTTTAGTCTAGGTCCAGACTGGCCGTGTTAAGTACTCAATGTACTCCATTACTATCTCCAGTCTAGTCAAGGCAGTTACGAAAGGTTTTGAATTGTGGTGCTCCCCTGTAGTGAGTGAAGCACTAATGGCGCATTTCAGTAGTAATCCATCACAAACTGACAGGCTGTCGTCATCGGACTGCACTGATATGCAAATGTCCAACCATGCAGGACTCCACCTCCAGTCTGTTTAAACTAAAATCATGTGGGGACGCCATGACGTCATCATGTTTATATGAACACGGTTGGGGAAGTACAGAAATATGTGCTCGAACAACTGCCTTGACTAGACTGGCGATAATATGGAGTACATTGAGTACGTAATACGGCCAGTCTGGACCTAGACTAACTTTCATATTGGGTTCGTTTTGTGTTTGATGTTACCCACACAAAGTACATTACATCGGATAATTGAAGTTTATTGGGTTCATTTCGTCTTTGACATGATGTTACTAACACTAATTGCACTACATCGAGCAATAACTTTCACCTCTAAGATAATTAATGGGAGATTGCAAACTTGGCAGTGGTATGTAAGCTGTGAAATGTAACACTTTCTCCGACATCTCTCGGTAATGACACTTTCAATTTTGCAATTCAACTATGACATAGGTGTGTACCCCTTGGTAGCAGTATCAGGCAAGTGTATACAAGTGTCCATAGTTGATGAACCTCACAGTGTATTAGTGCCTGACAGCGCTGCTGCTTCTGGTGGTGGTGGGAGTGCCGAGAGACCGGAATATTTGGAACCTTTAGGTAATGTGAATTCTGATTATTCATGCAAGATGCTCTACAAATAGGGTATGCAGACAGGAAGCATAACTAGTCAATTTTAGCAAGGGTAGCACCCTTTTTATGTGACGTTGTATAACACGTGTGTTACTTCAGCTAGGCAGAGATTGAGTGTGTTTCTACCCTGCCCGCTAACCCGCCTGCCTGCCTGTCTGTCTGCCTGTCTGAGTTGGACTTTTCATTAGCAAGATATCCTTTTTATATAAGGATAACTGGATTCACATTAAACTTTGCGAGGAAAAATGACCATGAGACAAAAACTTATTCATTTCATTTGGTAACAGATCCAGATATGACCTTAGAGGAAATCGCTAGCATCATCTATCAAGATCAAATCCTTGAGGGTGACCCTCTCTGTTTTTTTGTACGACTAACTGTCATATAAGAGGAGTTGCTCACAATTTCAAAAAGCATTTTTATTGATGTTAGGACGAGGTGACTAACGTCACTAATTTTGAACTTTTTAATGTCTTATAGAAAGTTTCAAACTCACAACAGGACAGAACCAAAGCAAGACGTTTATTCGTGAGCGAAGACCATGGGGTTTAGACTTTCTGGATGAATCTAAACATTCTGAATTAGCTGAAAACATAAAGTCGGAAACAAAAGGTAAGAATATATCATGCTAGTCCCTGGCGTTGGTGGATATATTATGCCATTCGAACAATGATATACATAACTACAGTTGGACTATATAGGCTGGCAGATTACCTAGCTCGTTTAGTCACGTTGTTGACGTACATGGATCAATAGTAGAACTTGACGAAAGCACTTTACGTTTGTCTAGAACTTTAAACCTTCAGTGTAAATTGACAGCAGGAGAAATAGCAGGGGACCGGGTAGGATAGAGATATAGATGTACAGACTAGAGGTACGAAAAACTGTCAAGTGACTAAGAAGGGAAGATCTATGCCATAACATATTAACGAGCACTTAGTGAGCATCTCTGAGGAATGCCACTGTAGGAAATAAACGCATTCTCATAAACTATGGGTTCTGGAGAGTCATTTTATGATTTTACATGACCTACAAATACTTGTGATTTCAGGAAAAAACATCAAGTTGATCTTGTACTTTTATAGGATATCTTTGCTATGGGCCACATTCCCTCATGGGAGTCAGCAAAAATGATTATTTGTGGTTGAACAATGAATATTCATGACTCCTAAGTGCTTATTTACTTCGATGTAAAACATCTTTCATGGATGTTCATGAGTGGTGTTCCCCTTTTTAATACATGGGGTCTTGTGGAAACGTCACCGAAGTTGCTAGTGGTAGACTGTCTGTCCATAATTTACTAAATTAGTTTTATTTCTGTTCTTCTGTTAGGAGTTGGAGCTGCGTATAAGAAAGCGTCACACTTTAACTACATGGCAGGGAAAGAAAGCGACAGACTTACAGAATTGAATAAGGGCCTGGACAAGGGATACCCGGACGAGGCTGAAGTGCTGGCTATGATTAACACATCTCTGAGCCTATCATCTATCGTGTTTCATCCACAGATAAGAATGGATCGGATATCTTGTGATCTGATAGATAACATAGGAACACAGATTGCCTTGCATGGAAGTATTCTGAAGAGCACAGAAACGAGTAACATTGTTCCAAAAGAGCCAAATAAATTAAGTACAAGGTTGGAAGACCTGTTTCAAAGTGTTCTGAAACCATGTTTCGACAACCTCCAAAATTTAGATGGTTATATTTGGACGGGGAGCACAAGCGAAGGACTTGCAATAACAGATCACAGTGCTGATAAAGAGACGTACCTAAATGATGAGATGGATATCATGATACCAGTTGCCATGGTTTCTGAGGCTTCTCAAAGAGATTCGCCATCTGTTAACAGAGTTGAAGAAGCTGACACCCAGATTCCCGAAAGTGATGGAGATAGTCCATTAGTCAAAGATGTTGCGCCTGGTGGCAGGACTGATCAAAATCCTGACCAGGAAGAAGTTCGTAGAAAGCCACCCAGACTCGAGCAGCTGATTGGCGAGTTAGAACATGTGGGGAGTGCTGAGGAATGGCGCCACAATCCTCCATTGCAGTGGGTCAAAACACCTCATCCAGGATATGTCAGAATACAAATACCAAAGAACGTACACGGCGTGTTCAGTGATGAGTTCATTCACCACATCTGTACTGTCATTCAGGAAGATGAAGTGCAACAGATTCACTTGTCGAGAGCTAAACTGTTAAAGATTCAAGAACAATATGTCCGTTCACGCATTCCAGCAGTACAGGCGGACATTGATGAGAATTATGAAAAACATGGCGGCTTTAGGGGAAGAGTTGAACTGGTACAGCAAGGTCCAGTACAAACAATAAGTGTCCACTACATGGTAACTTCGCAAGGTATTGCATTAATATATCTTTATGAGTATTGACTGGTTTTTCACCACAAAATACAGTAATATTTGATGTATAATACATCTAGTTCAAATGCGTTTTCTAAATTGCATTTTAGGTAGTGAAAGCACCACAACTGTAGAGTTTGAGCAGACGGCAGATGTTGCAGTAGCACTGGCGTGCAAAACATGGCCATCTATTGCTGATTCATGGGTAACACGTGATCGGAAATGGCCAACCAGCAACGTTATTCAATCTGTACTCGCCGCAGGTTGTCACATGGTCCCAAAGGCCTATCCTGGTGAAGCAAGTGATGAAGACCTACAATGGCGGTTGTCCTTCTCTTTAGCCGAGAGAACTTTGGCACAAAGTTTCACAGAGCGACAGCGTTCTTTCTATATAGTTGTGAAGAAATTACACCGAAGACATCTCAAAGTAAGAAAATCTCTTACAACCCCTCTAGCCATTATTTGATGATGCCCGTGATCAGAACATCGTTTTATTAGTGGTGAACAATTAAAATGGATTTGAAGGTGCCGACAAGTCACACTATCAAACTGACATAACCTCGTTCACAGACATACATGATCACAGCACACAGCAGGATACAACTTTAATACACAAATTCACACAATGCACACACGATACTCAAGTCTGTATTTTAAACAGGTGGCTTGAAGTACTCTATATTTTCATATGGATGACATCCTACCCTGTTTGTCATGTAATACATATTTTTAGAAAACGTGTGTATTTGACAAGGGGAAGATTTTCTGGCACCTTCAAAGCCATTTTTAATTGTCCACCATTGATAACACGAGGAGTTCTAATCTGTACATGACGGCTAGGGCGGTTGCATTTGAGTGCAAGGTGCAGATTATTGAACAAATTGAAAGACTTAACTCATTTCAACAATATTATTAGCCATTCTTACATAACCAGTGAAGATTTTTTGCTTAATTTCTAGGGTTTAAGATGACTAAACTATGATGTAGTTTTAGAAAAATGTTTTGAAAAAACTAATAATGATACTTTGATTTCATACTGTTGAAGTGGGGCAATTATGAGTAAGGTAGTCTAGGAAAGAGAATAGCGTTAGACTGAATTTTATCATCAGAAATAAATGGACTTTTCTACATGTCATGCTGCGAGACGTCGATGGCGTGCTCATATCATGTATAATAGGTGTACATGTGCGCCACCAATGGACCGTCGTTTGAATGCACATCGCAGACGTATGGTCCCTATAGTCTTTCAAGTGAGACTACATGAGCCCCGAAGTTTGTACACTGCGAATTCTGTATATATATATATATATATATATATATATATATATATATATATATATATATATATATATATATATATATATATATATATATATATATATATATATGTATATATATATATATATATATATATATATATATATATATATATATATATATATATATATATATATATATATATATATATGTATATATATATATATATATATATATATATATATATATATATATATATATATATATTTTTATCGGCGTGGTGTATTTCTTTTCCAGGAACCAAAGGTTTTATCTTCATACCATATGAAAACAACAATGCTTTGGATGTGTGAAAACAACCCTCCTGACCAGTGGGAAGGAGAAAAGTCACTCGGAGATCGATTTTTAGATTACTTCAATCGCTTGATACAATTCTTAGAAGATGGAAACGTCCCCAACTTCTTTACGCCGGATAACAATATGTTGAGTCATGTCCCAAGATCAGATATCGACGAAATATTGCTGAGAGTGAGAGAAATTCGAAAGAATCCAGTTGTCCATATTCAGGGTATTGCTGTACCAACAGCACCATTCAAGGTTATACATTGAGACATTAATAATTATTAGTACCCCTTCGAATATAAAGGACGGCAACAAAAAGGACTCATAATTAAAGTGGTCATATGGATGAGAAATGGATCTTTTAATTAATAAAACAACTTTACTGTTTTTCTACTTTTAAAAGCGACATATACAAGTTCATTTGTAAAATCAGTAATTACAAATAAAAATTTAAAGGTGTGTCAAATAAAATTGATGACAAATCCCTTTCTGTACGTACAATGACAAATATTTTACATAGTGTCTACTCTTTTTCAATTTATTGAGTTATAAAGGCAGACTTGGACTATGCTGTTTAACAGTTTTCAAGTTACGGTAGAAAAACATCGTAGAGTTGTATTATTGATTAGAATTGTAAATGATACTTTGCCTGCAATCAATGAAATGTTGAAATTGCATTACCGTAATAGCCAGCTGTACGATTCTCCCTTGCCCACATCAGAGTACTGGGTTCCACCTGTAATCAATCAAACCAAAGCAAGTGAATTTACAGTTGTTATTTAGCTGCTAATACTAGTTGATAATTCCAAAGTATATGTAATTGCTTGGAAGGATAATTTTGGTTTAACACCTCTTTCATATGACGATATGGACGGTCTTGGACTATACACTATATTCCTTCTTTTTGTCATCTTGAAGGATATAAATCCACAGGGCGCTCAGGCTTAGTTAGTTATGCTTACGAAAACTAACCAACCAACCAAAAAACAAACAAACAAAACAAATATAATATAAATACTGACAAACATCTTATCAATGCATTCTGATTAAGATATAGCCTAATTACCGAAAATTATTAATTATGCACATTAATCATTAAAAATAAAAACTATGCCAACAGGCTTTATAGGATATGTGTGCTTTGTAATAGTTTATGTATGTGCCAAGTTATAGTAAATT